>NC_136069.1:531395032-531590220 GCF_964261635.1 Lissotriton helveticus
ATAATTTTATCGCCTGTGTTGATAATATGCCCCTATGGTATTTACATTTCTTTGCTGTTTCAATCATTCCTTTTCTGTCACTTCTTCTTTTCTGCTTTCTGTTTTTTCTCTCTGTTATTCCACATGTTTTAACCTTAGTCACTATCATACATCTTGTTTTATTCCTATTTACTTTTGCTCACTGTTTTCTTAACACTTTCCCTCAGGATTGTTCTTTTAGTCCGGTTCTATCCCTACCTCTCATTCCACATCCTTTACTGTTTTTCTTCTTATTTTGAACATTCACTCACATTCTCTAAGAAACTCTTGTTTATTATTCTTCTACTCTCCTTTTTTCTTTCACTTCCTTATCTATTTTGTTTTTCACAATTATACCCTCTTCCATCTTTTCTTCGGTAAATAGATCTATTAAACAGTATCTCTGTGTTACTCCCTCTAGCTGTCTTTCTTTTAACATTACTCTCTGTTTCCTTCCCTTATACTTACTCTTCTTTTTTTTTTAAATTACTTTTTTTCTGGTGCGCTTCCGGTTCGCGTACCGGCGCGCAAACCGGGAAGCGAATCAAAAGAAATAGAGGTTGCCAGAGTGCTAAACATTCTAGCAATTTTTTATAAAGGGGAGGTAGTTCTGAAAAGAACTTTTTTTAAAATTATTTTTGTTGTTTTATATTTTTTTTATTATTTTTCTGAACATTTTTTTACTTTTTTTGTATTTTTTGAACGCTTTCATATTTTTTTAGTTTTTTTTGGGGGGGGGGGAAACGAAAATGATTCATTATAAAGGGCTCAACAGGAGCAACAAAAAAAAATTATTTTCTGGGGCGTTTTGGACAATTATGATTGTCAATAGCTACATTGATTAAATTTATGCTACTTTCCCTGTAGCAAATCAATTGGCCGCAATAAACGCACACTTGTTTCACACTCCCAAACTTCATCTGTATATTTGGGACCGTCTCCCTCGCCTCTGGTCCCGTCACTGCCTCTACATTTGATGTTCTGGCCACAGGAGGGGGGTTATCCTGCAGGTCACGTACCTGCGCAGCACTATAATTATTAGGGTGCCACCTCTCCATATGGCGATGCATGGTGTAATTGCCATAGCTATATTTCTTATCTGTCCCTCTGGACAAAACTTTTTTGCAGATGAGACAAGTAACATAGCGGGCATTTACTTTCTTTTGGGCCCGGGGAAATGAATAAAATTTGTCATTTGAGATGTCATCAGTGATGTCATCAGTGATGTCATTTGAGATGTCATCAGTGATGTCATCAGTGATGGCACTGACCATGTCATGAATGATGTAATATGTGACATGATCAGCAGTGGATTGCGGGTGCGCGATATATAGTTAGTACAACTAACTATATATGCGAATTTCAATGGTTTTGTGTGAGTAAAATAAGGTTTTGTAAATGCTAATTCCTAACTATATATGGTCTATAACCTATTGTTTTTTCAGTGAATATATATATATATATATATATATATGTGTGTGTGTGTGTATATATATATTTATATATTTTAATATATTTATGCTCTCATGAATAAACTACAAGCGAACAAATCTGTGATTGTCCGTCAAGCGGATAAGGGCGGCAATGTTATCATTTGGCCGAGGGAAAAATATATGGAGGAAGCGTGGCGACATCTTAACGACAAAGACTGCTACAAAAGGGTAGATGTAGCCACCATCAAGTTATTTTGCACCAACTTTTACATGAAATTGGTGGCCTGGAAAGGTTTGGGATTGTTAAGCTCTGATGAACTTAAATTTTTAAAAAACGAACACCCAATTATACCTTGTATTTATTTTATACCCAAAATACATAAAGACCCTTTGAACCCTCTGGGCAGGCCGATTATCTCTGCCTGTGACAGCTTATTAGAGAACACTTCAAAATATATTGACTTTTTCCTTCAGGAACACATGAATGGCTTGCCTACCTTTATCCAAGATACTGGGGATTTCCTCAGGAAATTAAAAGACATTACATGGCAGGAGGACTACTTACTCATAACCCTAGATGTAACATCTTTATACACGAGTATTAATCATGTTGACGGCCTTAAAGCGGTAAAACATTTCCTGGACAAACGGCCATTACATTGCCATGCCCATAATAACATGATTGTCAACATGATTGAAATGTGTCTGTACAACAATTTTTTTATGTTTCAGCAGATGTGCTTTCAGCAGACAAGAGGAGTGGCGATGGGTTCCTGCTTCTCCCCCAGTTATGCTTGTTTGCATATGGGACTGTGGGAGAAGCAGGTCCTCGGAGTCCAGTATGCTGAGATAATACGCAACAACATTGTATGCATATACAGATACATTGATGATTTGTTTTTGATTTGGAGAGGGGAGGAGAATTTGGCGAGTGAGTTTATTGAGAATCTTAATATCAACTCCTTAAATTTACCTCCAATGTGAGTAAGTCCACAGTGAACTTCTTAGATGTTGAAGTTTTTATTGTTCAACAGACAATACAAACTAGATTGCATCGTAAGGCCACCGCTGGCAATACTTTATTGCACGCCACCAGTCACCACCCCCGCCACCTGATCCACAGCATCCCCTATGGGGAGATGCTGCGTATTAAGCGCATATGTAGTAGAGCAGAAGATCTGAAAGAGGCACAATTGGCTGCTCTTTTGCGCTTTCTAGCAAGGGGGTACAGGGAAAATACCATCCAGTCAGCTATTAGACGTACTCAGACTTTACCTAGGAATGAAGCCCTTATTACTAGAGCCATGAAACAAGGTAATCAACCAGCGAATCAAGACAACACCATTCGCTTAATCACTGCTTACAGTCAACAACATCAGGCAATAAGAAAAATTATGAGCAAACAGTGGTCCCTAATTCAAAATGATCCGGTACTTAACATGGGAACTGTTAGGTCACCTACTATTACCTACAGAAAGGCAGGATCAATGCAGAATAGCCTGGTTAGCAGCAGCCCGGAGGTCTTGGCTAAGACTGACTGGCTGAGCAACCGCAGAGGATTCTATAAATGCACTACATGTAAAGCCTGCCAGCACGGGGTTAATAAAAAAAACTATACCTCCCCCTTTTCAGACAGACAGATTACCATTTCCAAATATCTAACATGCAAAACTGAATTTGCGATCTACGTGTTGGAGTGCCCTTGTGGACTCAGGTACATAGGGAGTACTAAACTCCCCGTCCACAGGAGAATACTTCAACACATGAGGGCCATTACGCATTGTGATGAGGCTTACCCTGTCGCAAGACATTTTAATGACTGCCATAATAAAGATCTTCAACTACTACAATACTATGTGGTAGATGCAGTCATGCCACTCAGAAGAGGTGGCGACAGGGAAGGAATTCTCCGCTGATTGGAAACCCACTATGTTCTCAATCTTGATAGCAAACAACCTAACGGTTTGAATGCATGGGAGGATCTTTATACATGTTTGTAAAATATGGCCAAATTAGTTTCATGAGCATTAATCTATCTTTTAATTAATTGTTGGTAACATATTGGAATCTATTGTTATTATCCTTTATATATGAATTTTCTGGTTTTTCTAACTTTTGATATACATTGATTTTTTAGTTATTAATCAAATCAATTTTGCACTGAATTGTTATATACAAGCATTTTTACTATTTATGGGTTTTTAAATGGTTGCTGATATATTTTGTCATTTTAACACATTTGCGGTTTGCACAGGTTTTTTCCATTTACTTAATAATTCTACATATCTTTGCCAGCTACTTTTTTGATACTTGAGAAATCAGCAGTGTCGTAAATTTTGTTCATTAATGTACTAAGTAAGATCTTACTTAGCCCCAATGTATTTTACAACAATTTTTTCAGGCATAATGACAAAAGGTACGCTATATATATATAGTTAGTCAGTGTGGTAACAGATTTACTGCTATTTTAGCAATAACTTCACTGACTTTTACCTGCCATGCTTTTGCACCATTTATGTGTTTTTATATGTTGCTGCACAAAAAATAGTTTTAACAGTAACATTATTTATGCCTTTAATGTATGGCGAGCTACTAGACATTAGTCATTTTTTTATGTCTATGATGACGTTATCAAAACGTAACTTGCATTGTCACTTTAAATATTCGAATCGCACTCCAAAACGCGTCATGTGATCAAGGGCCAAGGAGGCCCGAAACGCGTCATGGCTGAGGTGCGGGGTTCTATGCACGAATAAAATTGCACCTTTGAAAATTTGGGTCCGCTGTCGTATTTTTTGGAAACATTTCCGAGTCGACTTGCTAATCTATATAATATATACATTACCTACAGGTGGTTGCAAGCAGGTAGTTATAGTTAGTACCTAGTTTCCATAGGAAAAGCATTTTTTGACTCTGCTATAACTTTGATGTCGGTTGAGAAATCTTCATGAAAGTTTCCAAAAAGGTCAAGGTAGGTTCTGGTTGTCATGGAAAGTTTGGGGTGATTCGTGCAATAGGGACCGAGAATTTGGGGTGCAAAATAAGGGTGCGTTTCTAATTTAATTCCCATAGGAACCTTTGGCCACATGTAAAGCCCGAAGTGCTGAACAGACTTTCACCAAATTTGGCCACATGTAAAGCCTGAACTGCTGAATGGACTTACACCACATTTGACAGGAAGGTAGATGTTGGTTCAAGGAAGGGCCTTTTACATATTTGGTGTAAATCTGTTCAATAGTTTTTGAGGAATGTAAGGTGAAAATTATAATGATATCTCTGTTAGTGGATATTTAAACATGAGGTTAAAATGTACAGTAATAAACCCCTAGTGTAAAATACTGTAATGTGTTTGCATATATTAGTTTTCACTTCATGGAAAAGGCGTGATCGTCGCGCTTAACGTCCCTAATAACTGCCAAAATGGAAAATACATGCACAAAGTAGCACCGCACCCTTCAAATTGTACCAACACAAGTATTCATCTTAATGTTAAATGTTGTACAAAGCTTTTAACAAAAAATCTCATTGTAAATAATTGACAAATATTCAGTTGTTTTCCCAAGAGAAGTCAATCAAGGCTCTTCAAGTTTAAAATGTGTTCTTTATTCAAAATTCTGTATGAAAGGAATAGCCAACGCGTTTCATCAGTTACCGGACTTCTTCAGGGCTTTAATTTCTTTTTGGTAGTCCTAATTCAAGAATCTGTACACAATGAATTAAAAGCCAGTCAATTTCCAAGATCTCCTATGTGCTCCAACAGCAGTCTAGGTTCAAAAAGTAGTTTCACAACGGCCATGGAAAGTATATCCGCAAAAGTACGCGGTCTGTCTTACATGCGGTCATCTGGTTTGGGAATGGAAAATAGGTCTTAAAGATGGTTTTTAAAGAAAATTAGTACAAAAAATATGAGTTTAAACATGTTTTGAAAAAAGTATGTATATAGTAATATGTGTAGTGCAATGATCAGAATGGATAGTTTTACATATTATTTTTGGATGTGTTAGTGGTAATTGAATTTCTGCTTTTGTTTTTTGTTTTCACGACGTGTACATGGGGATCGCGACATCGTTGCGAAGATCCCCAAACACTTTTGGAGCTGAATGAGGTCATTTTCTAAAGAAAAAGCAGTTAAAATGGAGGTGTTTTTAAACAAATATATATTTCACTGGTTGCTGTCAGCATGCAAGTGAATAAAATTAGGTAGTGTGTTGGATGCCTTGGGAATTTTTTTTATTATTGGCTTTTGTTTAAAAAAAGAAATGTAATACAGACATGTATATGCTTTTGAATCTGTTGTGTAAACCACACCTGCTGTATCTTATTTGGAAGTAGCATGTTCCTTCTAGAATGTGCTGTGAACCTGTTACCTACTCGTTTCACTGGGTGGCTGGGTACACTGAGCTAAGTGTGTAATGGGGGAAAGGGTGTTGAAGAGACAGAATTATTTTTTTAAAGTTGAGGAGTGATGACACCATTTAAGTAATGGCAAGTTTACATTTCCAACTCAGGACTATGTATTAATCTGTTGTGTAGTATTTAAAGTAAAAAAAAACTGAAGCCAGATATAGGTTTGAACTCCTGGTTTTTTCGTCATTTTGCCATGATCATAGTGAGTACATCACAAAAATGCTCTGACAGGAACCTAGTTTTGAAAGAGAAGGAAAGGGTTAACAGATGCTAACCATTCACAAGTGAAGCTAGAGTAGTCTAAAATGAAAGGCATAATTTAATGTGTTGCCTTTCTCATGATCATAGAGTGGAAAGTTGAAGAGGTTACCATTTTATAGTTGCTTTCTATAAGAGTGGTGTTCCATTCTTGTGCTTAGTTTCTACAAATCTTAACAGTGTCAAAACTATCCAAAAGAGCTAAAAGAACAATATAATCTACGACTCAATTCACTGATAAGTATATAACTTTTTAATTATATAGAAAATGTAAATTAGAAAGGAAGTTGTATATGGGAGTTTAATTGAAAAGAGTATCACAGTGATGCAAAAAAAAACATATCAGATGAACTGTAGTTGGCGGACGGTATGTGTTTAAGGTGTTGGTACTGTTGAAAATTACCACGAGCAATGCCTTAAACAATCACAATGTTTTAATTGTCTAAGCATTATGTGCAGAATAGATACATCTATATTATTTGCATTCTGGGAGTTGTGATAGCTCTAGTCACATTTTTAAACAGAAGTACAATAGTCATGAATAAAGCATAAGAAAATGTGCTGTGCCTGTATATAAATTATAAAGTAGTAATACTTGTAAGCTATTTATAAGGAAGTGTTTGACCATGTGGTTTTTAGATGGTGAGAAATGTTTTTTCTGGTCGCATATAGCTATATGCACGATGAGACTGTTGAGTTTACTTAAAGATGCAGAGAACTATACATTTTTGGAAAGATGGCCTGAAGGTGTATATCTTTTATGACATCACATATATGTTTACATGGTGATCTATGTTCTTTAAGGTTGTTGAGAATGTCATGTATATAGTGAGGGTGGTACATTTCTTTTAACATGCTCTGTTTAAAATTGGGGAGGGGTAATAGTGAAGAATGTTTGAGAGTTGGTGTGCTAGTTTCACTTGGCATGTAACTTTTCTTTGAGAAATTCTTAATATATGTTTTAAAAACACAAGAAATATTTGTGAAACGATGTAGATATGCCTTTAGGAAAAGGTTTTGTGCTTTTAAAAGGTGAGAATTGTTGTTTTCAGTTTTGGAAACTTATTGATGCATGTGGACGCTGAGTTACAGAGCAATGTATACTCTTAGAGAGCCATGTATGCAATTACGATATGTGATATGACTAGTGTGATATTTAGATATATTCAAACCCCCAGGTTCTACACATGCACTATTCCACTCACACAGGCACTAATTATGTACTCATTGAACTACACAGGCAACACCCATGCGTTCATCCAATCACCCAGATAGCAGCGATATAGATATGTGAATATACAGGCAGTAACTATGAAGATATGGAACCACTGTTGTGGTTCCTTTATACTCTGGGAATCATGCAGGCACTACCTATATTTTGAGGGACGTACGTAGGCACTAGCTATGCCATTAGCCAATCATCCAGGGAGTAATGTTTCACTAAACCAGAAACACATGTATTTACAAGTTTTACTGAGGAATATGTATTATTTTAGAACCATCTGGTTAATTATATATGTAACCTATCACACACTGTTTGCATGTTCTTGGAAGAATTAGTGAGCTATATGCTGTGAAACACATTCATGTGTAGATTTTCATGTGGATTGTTCCCCGAAAGTTTATATCTGCCACATCTAAGTAGAAAACAATTGAAACACTAAATGTACCGGTGACACTGTTGTAGAGAATTAAGTATATAAGGTACGAGCCTGGCCGGAGTTAGCGGTCCAGTGCTCGCGTGGGAAAGCCTACAATTGGCAATGTGTTTTCGGAAGCGCAGCGGACGAGCGCAGCGGGCGCGCCGGTGGCGCGCCGAGGGCGCGCCTAAGGCAAGCCCGTCTGCGCCCGTCCGCGGCCAGACGGGGCTAGGGGCGCGTCCTTATGCCCGCCGATTCATCTATTCAGCTAATGACCTCGTGGCATTACAGGGCCAGTGGCCCCTGGCGGATGCTACCATTGCTGATATCGCTTCTCTTGGTTTAGGCCCCTCTACTTACGAGGTAGTCCCTGCCCACCTGGCCCCTTCTACTAGTTGTTCGACTCAGCTGCCTTCCGGCCTTACTGCCTCGCTACCCTGCCCTTTATCCATTTTTTTACTTAATACTAGGTCGGTGGTTAGGCATTGTCAGGACCTGTTTGTCCTGCTTGAGGTACAGAAGCCAGATATATTATTTCTGACCGAGACTTGGTTTAGCGAATCGTCCCTGCCCTCTTTATTGGCTACCCTTCCCCCATCCTATGTTGCCCTACGCTCAGATCGCCCGGCTAGCAAGGCGGGGGGTGGAGTGGCTATTATTGCCCGGTCTGACCTTAATATGCAACTACTCCCATCACCCCCGATTGCGCCCATAGACCATCTTGTAGTTTCTTTCCCTACTCTATCTCCTCCTCTTACCTGTTTATTGGTATATCGTCCGCCCCAGCTGTCACCTTTATTTTTGCCCGCCATACAGGATCTTTTGGCCACCTTAGTGGTCAATCATGCCTCGGTCCTTGTACTTGGGGACTTTAACTATTGGCCTACTGACGCCCACGAATGTACCTCTTCTAAACAGTTCTCTGAACTTCTTTTGGCCTTGAACTTGGTTTCCCATGTCCAGGTTCCTACACACAAACATGGTCATGTGTTGGACCAGGTCTGGTCCCTCAATTGCTCTATTTCATCCATCTCTGTTTCCCCATGTCCGTGGTCGGATCACTTCTTAGTCGCCTGTTCTCTTAATTACAGGTCAGTGGTGAAAGTTCCATTAGCCAAAAACACCTGGGCACGTAACTGGGGCCGTGTTGACCTCCAGTCCTTGTCATCCTCCCTGCTGGACTCCTCGCCTAAGTTGGCAGGCCTTTCCTCCTCATCCCAAGCCGCCACCCTTAACACCTGGCTCGCCAGGGGATGCGACTTGGTAGCTCCCTTACGTCGGATATCAACCAGACGCCCCAACGAATCCAATCGTTGGTTTAACGAGGAGTTAAAGGAGAAGAAGCTTGCTCTTAGGCGAGCGGAGAGGCTGTGGAGAAGGGACTACTGCCCTACACTGAAAGTTAGATACACCACCCTCCTGGGCGAGTATAAGAGAGCTATACTCGACGTAAAGACTGCTTATTTTTCCGCCAAAATTTTGGTGGCAGAAAATAAACCCAGAGAGATTTTCTCCATAGTCCAGGATCTGGCCTACTCGGACAGGGCATCCCCTAAACCCCTGCCCACTCAGCATCTATGTGATTCCCTTAACTCTTATTTTTTGGATAAAATAACCAATATTAAACTAAATATTCCTTTCCCTTCCCCGGCTTTTGTCGATCCCTTTCCCCCTACTGCCCGTTCCTCCCTCACTTCTATTCCACCGCTCACTGAGGATGCGTTTCTGGCCATTCTCCCAAAAGTTAAGTCGGGTTCCCCGATGGATGTTTGTCCAGCCCGCATCCTCAAACACATTTACACTGCCTGTCCTTTGCCCCCCCTTATTTTTCTTAATAATTCCTTCACACAAGGGGTGGTGACTCCTTCCCTAAAGTCCGCTACTATAGTGCCTATCCTCAAGAAAGCGGGGGCTGACCCTTCCGCTCCAGCCAATTATCGTCCAATTTCGCTGCTGCCCTATTTGGGCAAGGTGCTGGAGCGGCATGTAACAACGGTTTTCAGCTCCTTCATTGAGGAGAATGGGGGCTTAGCACCCCGACAAGCAGGATTTCGGCCAAGACACTCCACGGAGTCCGTTGTGGTGTCGGTCCTCAACAACCTTAGGGAGGGAGCAGACCAAAACCATCATCAGGCCTTGGTGCTCCTCGATCTCTCTGCCGCCTTCGACACGGTGGACCATTCCATCTTGTTGTCCCGTGTCGGAGCGGCGGGAATCGGGGGCTCGGCCTTGGTCTGGCTCCCCTCCTTTTTAAGGGACCGCACCCAGGCGGTCCGGCTGGGAGACTTTTCGGCTGCCTCATTACCTGTCACTTGTGGTGTTCCTCAGGGTTCTTCTCTTTCTCCTCTTTTGTTTAATCTCTACATCTGTCCTTTGATTTTTGCTCTCCAGCAGCTGGAGGTCACCGTTTTTAACTATGCGGATGACCTCCAGCTTATCTTTAATCTCTCTTCCTCTCCTCATTCTATTTCTAATTTTCAGTCAGTTATGGTTTTCATCAGGGACTGGATGAATCACAACCACCTAAAGTTGAACCCGGATAAGACCGAGCTGGTTCTTACGGGTGGTTGCTCCAGTCCCTGGAATTCTTTATTTTGGCCTTCTTCTTTTGGGCCCCCTCCTTCTCCTTCTGCCTCAGTCAAGACATTAGGTGTCAAACTCAATAATCAACTCACTCTTCACTCACAAGTTAGTCATGTTGTTTCCTCTTGTTTTCTCACTCTCCGCACTATTCGCACTGTTTCTCGCTTTTTTTCTCCTCTGGCACTCAAGCTGATTATGTCCGCTCTTGTTGTCTCCCGGCTGGACTACGCAAATGCCCTGTACAATGGCATTCCAGCGTACAGCCTACGGAAACTCCAGTTGGTTCAAAACCAGGCAGCCCGACTTATTCATGGCCTTTCTCGCTTGCATCATTGCACTCCTCTTCTGAAGGCACTTCATTGGTTGCCGGTTAAAGAGAGGGCCTTGTTTAAGTTGGGTTGCATGGTTTTTCATTCACGGCGGGGCTCTGCTCCCGCCTTCATTTCTTCCATGATCAGGGAGTATATCCCCACTTGAGAGCTTCGCTCTTCTTCCCAGTCCTTGTTGGTGGTCCCCCGCTTTAAGCGCAAGAAGTGGGGTGGGTCGAACTTTTCTACTCTGGCACCCACTTTTTGGAACTCTCTACCGGATCACCTAAGACTGGCAACACACTACCTTCCCTTTCGGAAGGACCTTAAAACCTTTCTTTTTAAACAGGCCTTTCCCTTGTGATATGCTCTCACTTCTCCTTAGGCCTATCAGCTTTTAGGTGTGGTGGTCACTCTCACCCACTGGTACCCTACCCTCCATAGCGCCAAGAAACCGCTGGTGAATGCTGCGCTCAATAAATATTTTAAATTCAAATTCATAAAGTGGTCTTTTAGCGTGTATAATTGAGAACTGCGATATGGTGCAGCTGTGTTGTAAGAGAGGGTGCTATATTATTAAAATGTAAGTAATAAATTAAGGGTTGTTTTTTTGGTCCTCATTTACCACCATGGTTTCAAGTGTAGCTGCAGGTAGAAGTATGACAGACTGTCACAGTATAAAAACTGGCAGGGATTATCTTACGTGGGGTACCAACATCCCTCAGCATTGTTGCATCCTACAGAGGCAAACACCAAAGAAACCTAGTAAGATAAAAATATGACGCAAGGTGACTATTGCTGCCAATTAAGTACCGGGATTCGATCCGGACATAGGCATTGCAGGGAGGTTGAACCACAGCTGCGTAATCATCAGACCTGGGGAAAAAGAAAACCCCAGCCAACTCAATGCTCCCAGTCCGGCAAATGCCAGAATGCTGTTTTATCTTGGTCCCCAGCCCTAGCGAGGTCAAGTCTAAACACCTGGAAGACTGGAGTGTACCAATCATTAAGAGAAGGTGGTGTAGGATCTTTCCATTTTTTACAGATTTCCCTTCTGGCAGGTAAGATGGAATAAAACATCAAGCTTTTGGCCGGACTCTGGACCCCATCCATGACCCCAACGATCACAAAAGGGAGCTCTACCACCACTTGAAAGCCCAACGAAGCGGTACGTGTGTTACTTATAGCAGCCCAGAAAGGAGCCAAGCGGGGGCAATCAAAAAACATATGGGCGTCCGTAGCAGCTACCAAGCCACACCTGGCACAAGCCACTGGGTTCTCCTGAGAAAATGTTGACAGTCTATGTGGGGAATAATATGCTCTATGAAGAGTAAAAAGATGGTTCCTACGTAACCATGCAGGCTTAACGATGTCCCACAAAACCTTACACGATGTAGTCCACATATCTTGCACATTGCGACCGACAAATAAGGAACCCCACAACAACTCTGGTAGCCGAAAATCACCATCTACTTCTTCCAGTATCAGATTGTACCATAGGGAGATCTCCTTTTTGGCAGGAGGTTTATCTAATAGTAGGGATACTAACTGACTATGACCACCGAGTGGGAATCTGCTCCCACGGGAGGGCCGAGAGATGTAAGAGTGAGCCCAACTAGCAATTTGCATATATTTAAACCTTGAAAGGTTTGGACTGGATTTATTCTTTAAACAATCCCATGAGAGCAAGCACCCTTCCACAAATAGATCACCCCACTCCTCCAACCCTGCTTCCTTTAACGGAACCGCAAAACTGTCTCCCAACCACCTAGGGCTCCAGGAAGACCCCAAAGAGGTGGCCTACTACAGAAGTACCCCAGCTTTATTGTCATCCTCAATTTAGCCCATGTTTTTGCCATCCCCTGCAGGACCTTCAATTTGATCTTCTTAAAGAACTTGGGGTCACCAAATTTAAACAGGAAACCTGACTGAGCCAGTCCTTCCCCTTTAAACAGAGCTGAGAACAAGCTCCCAATGCCAAAGTCTATCGGCATCTTTAGCAGCATCCGGGCATGGGAAAGCTGGAAAGCCCATGCATACATTTGCAGGTCCGGAGCTGCCAGACCTCCTTTCTCCCTGCGTCGCCTAAGTTTCTTCCAAGCAATCCTTGATAGATGCTTATCCCAAATAAAAGAAGTAATTTCCCCCTGTAATTTTACTAATAGAGATGGATCAAAATACAAAGGAATGGTATTAAATAAAAAGTAAACTTTGGGTAAGATGCTCATTTTGATCAAATTATCTCTCCCTAATAAAGATAATGGAAGTTGTGCCCATGATCGCATAAGTTTGCGGCAATCCTTTGCAACAGCCGCAAAGTTAATTATAGCGATTTGGTTAATGTCTTTCACAATCTTGGGACCTAGATAACGCATACTAGAGCCAGGCTGTACCCTAGTGTCACAATCATCATTATTCCAGACCATCATCTCAGTTTTTGAGGCATTAACCTCATACCCTGAGATTTCCCCAAATTCCTGAGCCGCCTTGAGTACTGCGGGAAGTGCAGTATGTGCCTCTGATGAAAGAATGAGAACATCTTCCGCGTACAGGGCCACTTTCCTCTCCCATCCCCTATAGATAAAAGATTTGATGTTTATATCTGCCCTCAACCGCTGAGCGAAGGGTTCAATATATAAATCAAATAGGAGAGGGGAGAGTGGGCAGCCCTGCCGCGTCCCCCTTGAAATGTTGAAGGGGTCCGATGGTTCTCCATTGACCAAGACACGAGCTGTGGGGCTCTGATACAGAACACCGACAACCCGACGGAAGCCCTCCCCGATGTTAAACTTGGCCAAGGCCCTCGACAGGTCTAACCAATTTACCCTGTCGAAGGCCTTGGTGGCATCAAGCGTGAGAACCACCAGGGGAAGGGCCTCAGCTGTTGCCATGTCGATAGCCCCTATCAGGTCATATGTCAGCTCATAAAGTTGACGGCCCTTAACAAACCCCTTCTGATCATGATGTAAAATATCAGGGGCCACCAACGGCAACCTCTTTACAAGAACCGTAGCAAAGATTTTATAATCTACGTTTAGTATTGAAATAGGCCTATAAGACCCACAACACGAGGCTGGCTTCCCTGGTTTCAGAATCAGGGTGATTTATGCGCTATCCCATGAAGCAGGGGGTCGAAGGCCATCCTGTAAGAGTTGATTAAATAAGATGGTGAGAAGGGATACTATTTCTAATTCCAAGGTCCAGTAGATTTAGGCTGGGAGCCCATCGGGCCCTGCAGCTTTCCCCTTCTTACTACTTTGGATGACTACCCTAACCTCATGTTCCGTAATAGTGCTATCAAGGAATGTTCGCTGTTCCACAGAAAGTGCCGGGAGAGAAAATCCACTCAACCAACTCTCAATAAGCTCTGGATCGATCTTATTATCCTCATGATAGATGGTCTGGAAGAACTCTCTAAAGGCTCATCTGATATCGTCATCTGAGGAGTATATAACATTACTAACGGTAATAGACTCAATGTTGTTACGGACCTGGTCTATTTTGGACTTCCAGGCCAATAGTTTTCCCGCGCCTTCCCCATATTTGAAATGGGCTATTTTACTAGCCTCCCTTTTCTGCAAAATTCTCTGGTTTAAGACAGAACTCAAATGACCCTTCAGAGAGAGTAATTTATTAATTAGCGGCGTTAAGCCAATGTCGGGGAAGCAACATTCACATCTATATCAGCCTGAGTTTTAGCTATATCCATCTCAATGGAAGCAACTTCCTCTTTATACTGTTTCCTTCGGAATGACACCTTACAAGTGATGAGACCCCTCAAAAAGGCCTTAAAGGAGTCCCAAACCACTCCAGATGCCGCCGACCTAATGTTAATATTCATAAAATTTTGGGCTTCAGTTTTAAGAGACAAAATATCGTCTGACTGTGAGAGTAGAGAACGGTTAAATGACCAAGTTCTAAGAGAACCTTTGGGGAACCCCACAAGTTCCATAAACACTGCTGAGTGGTCAGAAAGATGTGAGGGAAGGTAACTAATACTCTTAACGGAATCAGCCATTTTCTGACTGATTAATACAAAATCTATTCTCGACTGATGGTGATATTTATATTTGAGAAAAGAGATATCCTGTTGCTGTCCCGATCTCGCTCTCCAGATATCTATATACCCATATTGTTTCATAGAGTTAAGCAAGAAGGCCCTAGTTTTAGAAAGGGCTAGAGGGCGACTATTAGGCGTTTTATCCAAGAGTGGATCCAATACTATGTTAAAGTCCCCCGCAAACATGGTTGGTTCCGGGAAGGACAATAGATGTGTGGTATATAAATAAATAATACCGGATCTATTTTTGAATGAATGAATGAATAACAGATAGCTCAATAAAATAAGAGTCAAGATTCGAGGTAGTAGGAGTTTCTGCAGGTTTATTACAGCATAAGGACAGGATCAGGACAACCTGCATAGGATGACCCAGCAGCTGCTGGGGCTGGATCTGGGATGAGCGCGCTAACTTTTAATAACAATACATCAACTTATATACATAGCGCAAACACATAGCATTACATTGCAGTAGGCGTAACAGTGGGTGGAAACTTTGGAGGGGGCTGCCTAAGGAGCCGGGACCTCTAACCTAATGGTGCGCGTAAACTGGCAATGACGTGTTACTAGGAGAAGCTGGGGGCTACGAACTCTGTGCTAGGAGCAGAGACTAGAGTCTGGAGGGTCGGAGCGACATGTACCTAAACCCTATCTGGTATCTGATGTTTAGGGAACATGTTGATATAAACTAGAAGTCATGAGGGGAAAAGCTAACTTGATTCTAAGACTGGACCATGCATTATTCTACATGTAGTGCGTGATGAAGAATATTAAATGACCATTAAATGCAGTATTTCTCTAACATGGAGACGAGAAGGCTAGACAATGACGGAAACTATTGATGCAGTTCAGTAGCTTAGGAATGCAGAGAAGGAGGACTGAACTGATAGCTGGAACTATAACATACTTTTGGCAGACTCAGAGGCAGAGCCGGGCTGCACCGGGCACTGCGAGGCAGGAAGTAAGTGAGAGGTCGAGGATACAGGTGGGGGCTGTATCGCTCCTTAGCGAGGCTTTTCAGGAGACAGGAGCTGAATCTGATGTCCGGGCCCTTTTGAGGCCTGGAAACGGGGACTTTATAATGGAATAACGTGCACACTAAGAAACGTGGCAACATAGCTTTACATAGGCCTGATATTCGTAGTATTCACGAGGACTGGAAAACTGGCATACTAGAGGTGGACACAACTGTAATTGCGTCATTAATCAGACATGGGGAATAACATATGCATATTGGTCATGCACACATAACATATGATGGATGAGGCGTAGGGACACAGAACATGGCAAAATTTACTTTTCCACATTCCCTCCTTGTCACTACGTTTCCATCAGGAAACATCAATTTTCATGATACCATCTATCATTTCATACAGTATCATTTGCTCGTCTCGAATTGTCTTGGAACGGGATTTAGAACGGGGCTTGGGACTAGGAATACAAGAGGTAGCACACATGCTGCAAATCGCAGGGCCACATTGTATACAGAGGCAGCAGCTGAATATGATCGCTACTGCAATACCTAAAAAGGACAGGACTTTCCATCCCCATGCGGAAATTATATTCCAGAACCAACCTGACCATGTCCAGGTGCCTGGATCTTGGTGTAACAGATGGGCAATTTTATGGAGTCTGGTTATAGCTGAATAAACAGACGGCGCGTTATTTGGAATGAAAATGCAGCAACTAGATCCGATGACTCTACAGGCCCCGCCCCTATCGGCCAGTATGACGTCAAGGACGAGACGATTTTGCAAAAACGACAAATCTCATAGCAGATTGTTCTTCGGTTAAGTTACCTAGAGCAGAGGCAGTCTCATTTACTACAGCTTCAAGGGTTCTGGTTAACCTACGGATCAGTTTACTATTCTGGACAGGTCCTACAAAGAAAAAGAAACCTTTATTGAAATCTGTATACTGTTCTAGAGTAGTTTCAGTATAATCGACAATTGGGGACTCCCTTCTATGTCTAATGTGTACTAGATGTGTGTTTCTGTGATAATCAGATGGGGCTAGGAAAACAGGTGGCAGTAGGAAAGCAATGTAACAGGTTCCTTCCCAATCGAGGGGCAGACGGACATATGCGGTTTGACCACAAATAAAATAAGAATGACGTGAAGCTTTGAAAACAGATTTCCCACTGTCACTGTACTGGATAACAGTAGTACATTCACTATGTCCTACGTGTACGGAACCATAATTACGGACACATAATTCGCCTTTGACAGGTAGTACTGAAATAGCAGGTAAGTCTGGAGTAGTATCAGACTGAACATTCAGGACCATGAAATTCGACGAATAATTACCTAAATTATACACTTCATTTTCTAGATCTAAACCTGTTCTGTGGGGGAGACCTTGCTTGTCTGGAAAACATGTACTGTTAAGAAAAGACATATCTGTTGAGGATGACGTTAACGTGGACCATGCTCCACACGAACCATTGTGTGAGAATGGATAAGGAAAGAGTGGCAGAACTCCCTTCGGTGTCTGGAAAGGGGGGAGTCGACCACACACCCAACAATTTGTGGCATTGCTGGTCTGGTGTGAGTAATGTAACATACGGATAAATGTGTTGTTACGCATAGCGAGGCGGTATGAATATTCGTGAGGAGGCAGATCACTAAACGTGTGCTCTACTGTAGCATTAGCAGACATATTTACATGAGGAACTGGAAAATACAGATAGAACGCATAGCTGGTGCAGGAAATCAAAATGCTGATGAATAATACGAAACTCAGAAAAATGATACATTGAATTGAGCTTTTACTGACTCTCTCACTATGGGGGTCTATTTTATACATGTCAGAAACAATCTAACCGTTTCACCTAGGGGAGGACTTATACAATCAAACTGACTGACTTATTTTACTAGACCTGAGCTTTAACTTATACTCCTGCTGCGGAGTTTTCTCTAACAAGGGAGGGGTTGTAGTAATGTCTTTTGCGGGACAGTCCTTTAAAACAATATCTTGACAGTTTTTAAAATCCTGGGAATCCTGGGAAATGTTCTTGGAGACTGGTTTCAATCCATTGAAAAGTTTAATATGAGAAAGGTGGATCCATCCTTTTCTGCCTTCCAACTTGACGGCAGTACGGGTGGTCAAGAGGACCTGACGTGGCTCTTTCCAACGAGGTTCCAGCGGACTTGATCTGTCAAAATTTCGGACCATCACAAGGGAACCTGGAACGATTTCATGCGGTGCCACCTCGGTATTGTCTGGAAATGCGGCGGCAACCTGTGAACGACATGAGTTGAGGGCAGACATCAAGGAAGCTAGGTAATCTGTCAGCATATTACATGAAACATCGGTAATACTTCGGGGTCTAGGAGTACCCCACATGTTAGGGGGGCGGCCGAATACGACCTCATACGGGGACAGGCCTGATCTGGAATGTGCGACCATGCGCATATAAAACAAAGCGACTGGCAGAGCTACTAACCAGTCCACACCTTTTTCTTTACAGACTTTGGCAATACGGATTTTCAGGGTCTGATTATGTCTCTCGACTAGACCGGCTGCTTCAGGATGGCGTACACAATGAAACTTCCACTGGTACCCTAACAAAAGGGAAACGTGCTTCATGAGTTCAGATGAGAATGGCTGACCGTTATCAGAATATACAACTCTAGGGAGTCCATATCTAGGGAAAAATTCACGAACCAACTGCTTGGCAGTGGTCGCGGCTGTGTAATCTGGGACTGGATATGCTTCTGTCCACCTGGACAAAGCGCATACAACTACAAGGACATACTTGAAACCTCGACATCGCTCCATCTGAATATAATCCATCTGGAGGACCTCAAAAGGGTGGTCAGGGGGCTGGAAACCACCTTGTTCCACCGGGACACTTTTACCTGGGTTAAACTGACAACATATCATACAGGTACGGACTTTCTGTTTGGCTGCAGCTCGTAAATGCTTGTTGAACCAAATGTTCTGGATACTGTCTAACATAGCTTTTTCTCCTAAATGTGCTGGACTATGTGCGGTATTAATAATGACTTGAACCATAGAGTCGGGGAGAAACCATGTGGCTCTACCCTTCGTTAACCATCCTTGATCTGTCTGGACCCCTCCTTGTTCAGACCATTTCTTGATTTCTTCGGGAGTAGCATGTAACTGGATATCTATGACATCTTGTGTAGGGTCCTTAACTGTCATGCATGTCATCGGATCTGGAGTATGTGTCTGATTAACTGGAATGTCTGGAGTCTGTGCTGTAAGCTTGGCTGTGCGGTCTGCTAGATCATTACCTTGGGAAATAATGTCAGTAACTTTCGTATGTGCTTTACATTTCATGATAGCAATGGATGTCGGTAAATGTATGGCATCTAACAGGGCTTGAATAAGGAGACCATGCTGAATCTTGGTTCCATGAGAGGTCATGAAACCTCTCTCCTGCCAGAGCACTCCGAAGTCGTGTACGACTCCGAATGCGTAACGTGAATCTGTGTAAACATTAACTTTCAGGTTCTTGGCGTGTATACAGGCTTGTGTCAGAGCAACTAGCTCTGCTGCTTGAGCGGACAGAGTGTCAATACGGTGTGTCTCAATAACTTCGGTGTCAGTAGTTACTGCATACGCGGCGACTAGTTCTCCTGTACTAGTTCTCATACATGAACCATCCACATAAAGTGTCAGGTCGGGATCTGGTAACGGAATGTCTGTCAGGTCTTGTCTTGGCTTTGTCGTAATGTTGACTACTTCCACACAATCATGTGTGTCAGGATTTGAATTAACTGATGGTAACAGTGTAGCAGGATTCAGGACGTTGCAGCGTCTAATTTCTATGTGTGGCTGGAACAGTGTCAATTCATAACCTGTTAAACGTGCAATTGTCAAGTGCTGCGTTTGTGTTCGGTTTAAAAGAACTTCTACTGAATGTGGGACTTGTACGGTCAGGGAATGCCCTAAAACTATGGAATCACTTTGTCTGATTGCTAGTGCTGTGGCTGCAACTGACTTGAGGCACGCAGGCAACGCCTGGGCGACTGGATCTAATGTGCTCGAAAAATAAGCACAGGGCTTGTATTGTCCTGCTTGATCTTGTGTAAGAACAGATAATGCTGTACCTTCCCGTTCAGTAACGAAAAGTGTAAAAGGCTTACTGTAGTTCGGTGTAGCTAGAACTGGAGCTTGACATAGGGCTTTCTTTAACTCGTTGAAACTAAGTGTATGTTCAGATGTCCAAGGGAGGACAGTCGATACGGCTGCCTCCTGTGTCGTTAACTGTATCAGTGGCTTGGCTAGAAATGCATACTGGGGAATCCATTGTCTACAATAAGAAGTAAGGCCGATAAAAGCACGTACCTCCTTCTGGGTTCTGGGCTGGGGAAGACTCGCTATTAACTGGATACGGTCTGGTGTCAACTGCCTACCCCTCTTGGACAGCGAGTGTCCTAAGTATACCACTTGCTGGACACAGAATTGAAGCTTCGAAGGTGACACCTTGTGCCCCATCTCGGCAAGGAAATACAGAACTGTAAGTGACGCTCGTTCACAGTCACGTTCAAAACGGGCTGTGATCAGTAGATCGTCGACATACTGGAGCAGGGCAGTGTCAGTTGGCATGTGAATGTTGTCTAGTTGTCTCTTGAGTGCTTGACTGTAAATACTAGGGCTTTCTGTGAAACCTTGAGGAGCGCGTGTGAACATATAGCTCCTTCCATTTAAACAAAATCCGAAAAGAAACTGACTGTCTGGATGAATTGGAACACTAAAAAATGCATTCTTGAGGTCAATGACAGTGAAGAACGTGGCTTCGGAATCAATGGCTGTTAACAGGGAAGAGATGTCTGGAACAACTGGGTACTGCGGAATAATACATTTATTAAGCTCTCGTAAATCAATCACTAATCGATATACTGGGGGTGCATTTGGATCAGTACGTTTCATGACTGGAATGATCGGAGAATTACATACATTGGAGTCAGTTTCTACAACTACTCCTTGGGCCATGAGCTCGTCAATAATTTTGGATAAGGCTGCTACAGCCTCAGGTGGCAATCTGTACTGTCTGATTCGTGGTAACACTACACCTGGCTTGAGAGTCACACGATAGGGTGTGATTTGCATATAACCTACATCCGTTGGACCTTGCGCCCATAAATGCTGTGGAACATTAGACAATCTTGAATCAAAATCTCGTAATACATAGTGACCCTTAAAGTCACGTAGGAACAGACGTATTCCCTCTGGGGAACAGCAAATAACTGCACCTAATTCTTTCAGTGTCTTAATGCCTAATAGATTTTCTGGACATGACTTAGTAAGTAACAGATCAGTAGTACGGGACAATGGACCTACTTCTAGAGTAACTGGCTTAGATATCTCATTAACTATTGGCTTTCCTGAAAATCCAAGGGAAACATTTCTTGAGCCTGAGAGCGGAGCCCCTGGAACTTCGGCGTGACTAATTGTGGTCCTACTTGCCCCTGTATCAATCAAAAACTTTCTGTCTTTCCCTAATACTTGACTGTGAACATAGGGACCTTCTTGATCTACAGGTATCTCGATGAGAGGCAAGCCTACCTCCCTCTCTAGGCTGTTTCATGAATACTGCTGGTACTCTGGATACTCGGACTGAGCATACTGGTACATCTGCGATGTAACGTGCTGTGTTGCAGCAATAGGCTGCGGTGCGGGGACTGTCTGTTGTGCATTCTGTGACTGAGGAATCTGTGAAACTTGTTCTTGTCTAGGCGGACGTGGTCTTTCTTTAGTCTTACCAGTAGCTATATTATGTTTCAGAACTGCACACTCGTTTATAAAATGACCTGGCTGTTTACAATAATTGCAGTTCCCTTTAGCGGGTGCTGCAGGATGACTGGCTTGATTCGGACCCCTCTTCTGACTGTCTTGAGGAACAGATTGTGCAACTAGCACTTTCATTTTCGTGTCTTTCATACGTTTTCTTTCGTGTTCTTGCTCTTCTCTGATTCTATTCTGGTGATACTGGAGCATCTGGAGCATCTGGGACGGAGTATTTGCTTGCCAGGTGCTTTCGACTTTCAAAACTCGATTTTTAATTTGTGGACTTGAATTCTCGACTAATTTAGTAACAAAAAGGTGAGGGTATGACTCACTACTTGTCTTGAGACCACTGTTGATACTGAAACATTTTTCAAATCTAGAATAAAAATCACTAATATCTTCATCTTGTTTCTGTTTACAGGCTGAGATTGCATCCCAGTCTTCTTTTCTCGTTGTCAATAATCTGGGTAAAACTTGAATCAATAATTCTGGTAATTCTTTACATTTATCTCCAAGACCGGTACCTGGTACTCGTGCCTTGTCTTCAGCTTCTAGAGCTGCCCAATCGATCTTTTTCTCTCCCACCTCCCATTCCTTTTCCTTTAACTTTTCATACACCCCTGCGGGTAGCAGGACTTTTAACATTTTAATGATATCTGGGTAAGTGTATTCTCCCATACGGAGCATGTCCTTTAATTCTCTATGGAACCCTGCTGGATCTTTGTCATGACAGGGAATTAATTTCTTCATTTCAAGAAGTTCCATCTTTGAAATCGGAGTGTATACAAACACTCGTTGCATTTCGCCACCCGCCCCTTGGACTGGGTGGACTTCTCGTAACGGATTCTGTCTGTCTATGTAGAATGATTTACTTTCTGGGGGTGAGACATGAACAAAATGCGGGTTCAAAAACGTTCTATATTTGTGACGCTGTTCTAGAATGACACTAATTAAATCGGTACCTAGACCTCTCCATCTATACTGGAGTAACTCGTTCAGGATATCATGCAACGGACCTGGATCAGAGTGTTGACCCTCATACAGAGTAATGAGGTGCTGAATCATATACATTCCCACCAGTCGCTGCTCGGCTGGGGGCAGTTTCAGAAACATTTGTGCCACTATTTCGTCTGGAAAAGTGGTAGAATCAGTAATCCATCGGACTGCTGATCGGGCTAGTTCTTGTTCATGCATGGTACTTAATTCACTATAACCGATTCGTGATTTCAGAATGTGATCGGTAGCTTGAAATACTTGTTCTAGAGAACCTTGTTCTGGTGCTGGATGATGAAAAATAGACTTGTGTTCTAGGCGTAAATGGCGATCTGGAAATCTAGATTTTCCTACATACGCTATTCTGGCGGGATTCTCGTCTTCCTCTTCTTCGGGATCAGAGATACTTTCTTTCTCGCTTACTTGTGCTGCTTTACGCTGTTCGTGTATCTTTATTATTTCTTTACGGATTTTCTTGTACATACTCTCCATAGCACCGACGGTCTTGTGCTTACCCTCGGCTATATTATCACTCCACCCTGTCAGGATTCTCATTTCAGCGGAATCTTTAGACGGGTAGTCTTGTTCTCTTATTAGACAATTGATCAGGAACTTTAATATCATGAGCTGGATCTCGGCTTTCCTTTGAGACATAGTCTCGCTAATACTTTCTGGATCATCCCCTGTACGGATGAAACGATATATTCTGTCTAGATCTTCTTTCATATTCGGTAAGGTGACTAGATACTCGGCCACCTTTCCTACGCGGAATGAATATAAAACCATATTATCCTCGCCTGGGACTGGATCATAGCAACATTCGGCAAGGGATTTTCTTATTTCTGCAACAGACTGATATCTAGGCGTACGCTGTGATGCTTGTGCATGTAATTCGGCTAACGTTAAACGCTTGTGTGGCGGCGGGGTTTGAGGAGGACCTCCTCCTGCGGCCCCTAAACTAGAATCATCGACGGACATTCTTCGTGGCGGAGCGGGGAGTTGAAATGCTGGCTGGACCGGGGGTACCGTAGCAGGTACTCCGGTGTCTGGAAGAGCGGGAAGTGCCTGATTTACGGGGACTGGCGGAGCGCGAACAGGATTTGCATATTCGGGGACTGTGTCGTCCAGATAGGACGAAATAAAAATATCAGCTGCGGTCGGTTTGTGACGTAGCTTGGTCGGAACTAATGGTGGCGGGAAATTACTGGATGCCTCTGGGGTCGCTTTTGGCAAGCCCTCGGCAAGGAGAGGATACATACCCTTAATGAGGGCATGCCTCTGTCTGTCTAACTGTTCGGCTTTGACTTGTTCACCTATCTCGATTAATTCTCTTTCTTGGGCTCGTTCTTGGGATTCTCTACTTAACTCTGACTTTCTGACTTCCTTTTCAGTTCTTTTATGAGCTTCTTTACGCCATAACTCGATGGCATCTTTCTGTGACTGTCTGGCTTTCTTTTTCCATAATGCTTCTTCTACTCGCATGATACATTCGGCATCCCATGTACCCGATACGGGCCATCTATACTTTTCTTCTAACTGTTTGGTATACTCTACCCATAAATCTAGATACAATATGGCGCTTATGCCATGTTTCTGATACATAAAATGACCTGGACTGTCCCTAGGCGGAACAGGAACTGCTTCTTCCAGCAGACCCTTTCTAGTTTTTAACTGACGTAACTTGGAAAATATAGGCATGACTGAACTGTAATCTAGACACAATACAATACACAATAAAAACACGAAATCACATCACACTCATACCACAACATTAAAATACATAAAGAACATTATAAATAACAGTTTGAACAGAATATTACCTGGAATACTGAGAGCAGAAATACAAGAATTTTCTCGAGAACGGAACAGACTAGAATTACTGGATGCACTGCTGTAACAGTACGGAACATACCGGTCCCATAAAGGGACGCATCAAGACCCGTATCCACCTAGGTGAACACTTCGTTTGTGAGTCTGGGCACCACCAACCCACGGACCAGGAGTCAATTTAGATTGGTCCTGTCTAGATACTACCCCAGCAATGGTACTCACCGGGCAGCACGGAACGGAAGGCCTCGGACTGGACTGGACGACGGACGACGAACTTCGGACTTCAGTTACAGGTGGGCCTCCGGATACCTCGGACCTTGGACTCTCGGCTTGGGCTCTGGTCGGGACTCGCCGCGTTCCTCCACCGTCTCGTTTGGATGCTGGACCGCCTCCTCCGTCTCCTCCGTGGGCCTGAGGGATACTTGGAGCAGAAATATCTGCCAGTGCACGGTATGGTTCCGTCACGACTGCAGAGGGTCAGGGGGTCGGCGTGGCTTCACCGACGCGTGGGGAAAGGGCAAGTCCCTATTCGGGCGCCATTATGTGGTATATAAATAAATAATACCGGATCTATTTTTGAATGAATGAATGAATAACAGATAGCTCAATAAAATAAGAGTCAAGATTCGAGGTAGTAGGAGTTTCTGCAGGTTTATTACAGCATAAGGACAGGATCAGGACAACCTGCATAGGATGACCCAGCAGCTGCTGGGGCTGGATCTGGGATGAGCGCGCTAACTTTTAATAACAATACATCAACTTATATACATAGCGCAAACACATAGCATTACATTGCAGTAGGCGTAACAGTGGGTGGAAACTTTGGAGGGGGCTGCCTAAGGAGCCGGGACCTCTAACCTAATGGTGCGCGTAAACTGGCAATGACGTGTTACTAGGAGAAGCTGGGGGCTACGAACTCTGTGCTAGGAGCAGAGACTAGAGTCTGGAGGGTCGGAGCGACATGTACCTAAACCCTATCTGGTATCTGATGTTTAGGGAACATGTTGATATAAACTAGAAGTCATGAGGGGAAAAGCTAACTTGATTCTAAGACTGGACCATGCATTATTCTACATGTAGTGCGTGATGAAGAATATTAAATGACCATTAAATGCAGTATTTCTCTAACATGGAGACGAGAAGGCTAGACAATGACGGAAACTATTGATGCAGTTCAGTAGCTTAGGAATGCAGAGAAGGAGGACTGAACTGATAGCTGGAACTATAACATACTTTTGGCAGACTCAGAGGCAGAGCCGGGCTGCACCGGGCACTGCGAGGCAGGAAGTAAGTGAGAGGTCGAGGATACAGGTGGGGGCTGTATCGCTCCTTAGCGAGGCTTTTCAGGAGACAGGAGCTGAATCTGATGTCCGGGCCCTTTTGAGGCCTGGAAACGGGGACTTTATAATGGAATAACGTGCACACTAAGAAACGTGGCAACATAGCTTTACATAGGCCTGATATTCGTAGTATTCACGAGGACTGGAAAACTGGCACACTAGAGGTGGACACAACTGTAATTGCGTCATTAATCAGACATGGGGAATAACATATGCATATTGGTCATGCACACATAACATATGATGGATGAGGCGTAGGGACACAGAACATGGCAAAATTTACTTTTCCACAGATGCGAGAAAATAGATTCTAAAACTGAAGGGTCATCTTCATTGGGCCCGTAGTAACCCAAGATCGTAATTTGAGCCCCAGCAATGATCGCCATGGTAATGACCCATCTGCCACCTGGGTCGACCAACTGAGAGACTAGCCTTGCTTTTAGTTGTTTCTTAAAGATGTTGTTTCTTAAAGATGACACACACACCTCTATTATTCATAGCTAGGGATGGAGGGAAAACAGCCTGCTGAGCTGCCGCGGTGCTCCGAGACCGACCTCCTGCTAGAGCTGCTTTGTCCACCTTTTTGGCAACATTACGAATATGATATCTTGAGGGAATGTATGAGGGTCCCTGTGAAGTGGAAATAATTTACGATTAATGCTTTTTTGTGGAAACGCTGACCTGAGTCGGGTTACACCATTTCTCTCTGTACCTCGAAGAGAGTCTGTCTTCTTTCTTCATGATTGCACCGTTCTGCTGTGCTCTTGTCGGAGCTCCTTTACCAAGCCATCCTTCGGGTGCGGAGCTGAAATTTTCGACCTTGCCAACAGCCCCGCTGGGTCTGCGGCTCTGGACCTTAGCCGCCCTGGAGCTCAGGAGGGGCAGAAAGATTTGAAGTCTTCTGCACGGCTTCTCCCGTGACGGTGGAGGGGACAGAGGTGGTTTGCCCAGAGGAGAGCGGTAAGGGGAGTGTTTTGGTATTTACTCCAGCTTTGACCCTGTCACCTCAGGTACCACTGCATAAAAATAAACGGGGCGTAAAAAGAAAGAAGATAAGGGCATTAAAAATGCTAGTATAGCCCTCACGGTTGCTCCGCTTCCAGGGCTGACCCTTTGATTTTGGGTTCCGCTGTGAGCCCAGTTGTTTGTCCAGCTAAGAAGAAGCCCTCTTCATATCTATTCAATGAGGTGAAAGCAAAATGGACTAGGTCGTCTAAAGCCACAAAAAACCTTAATACAGTTTTGAATTTGGGGTCCAAAATTACGCCTTCACTACGATCCTATTTCAAAGCAGTACCCCAGGATCTAAACCTTTCAGAGGATCGTGTTATGTCTGACCCTCTGAACTTTGCCTCTGCCTCCGCATCTATGCCAATCTCTCTTTCAGCCGATGCTGAGTCGTCATTGTTGCCACCGTCTAGTCTACCTTTGGGCAGCCTGGTTGGTGTACCCTGTGTTGGTGAAGCGGACTCTGCCAAGGGCGGCACAATACATGTTGGCATGACACCAGAAATGTTCCAGTTAAAGCTAGATCCGCAGCCTCCTTTGGGGGCGGGGGAGTCACTCAGCATGGTTGATGGTGAAACCTCAATTTCTAATGTAGTTTCTACAGGTGACATTGGAGGAGACGCAGGTGTAGAGGAATTACGGGGCGACCAATGGGGCTCCCAACAATGCGGTTCTACCGATCCCGGCGGTACTGTCGCAGAGGGTGTCAATACTGGCATTACTGCCGCCTCTCTACAACTGATGTTTTCCTCTTTATCATTGGATATCAAGAAGGGTTTCGATGAGTCATCGGCTAATCAAATTGAGATCAGAAATTATTGCGAATCCCTTGATAATAAGATCGATGGTCTCACTGCTAGAACAGGGAAATTGGAGGAGACAGTAGCTGTACTATCGATTCACCTGGATCAGGCTAAAGAGGACATCAGTAGGCTTAGGAGGGAGGATCTGGACTTGTCCGAAAGGATGGAAACGTTGGAGAATAATGCCAGACGCAGTAACATTCGTATCCTTAACATTCCTGAGGGGTCAGAGGGGTCTGATATTAAACATTTCATAACCCTACTTTTGAAGGAGTCTCTATGTTTAGACCAATCGATTGAAGAACTGGCCACCGACATCCAGCAAGTTCACAGGGACCCCTTTAGAAGAAACCCCCAAAGGTCTAAACCCCGCAAGATTCTCGTAAATTTCCACACCTACTCTCTTAAGGAACATATTCTTAATTTGGCTTTAAAACAGAAATCCTTGGCTGGGAAAGGGTTTACTTTTCAAATAAGGTCTGACCTCTCCAGGGTTACTTTAGATAAGCAATGGGAGTTCGGGAGGCGGTTAGACGCATTTAGAAAACTAGGTGCAACCGCAGAACTCATGTTTCCAGCTGCATTAAAAATCATGCACAATAATAAGATGTTTAATATCAGATCAGTGCAGGCAGCAGATGAGTTACTGATGGATCTGGGGAGTAAGGGGCCTTCTGATTAGGCTGATATAGGCCACTACATCCCTGCAGTTATCTTTTTTTTTTCTCATTTGTGGTATTTAGCGTGGAAGGCTGCATGAAGAAAAGAAAAAAAAGAAAAAGTGAAAGAAATGAAAATGAAAAAAAAACAAATCAATAAACGTCAAGTGAAAGAAAGGGTAAAAAAAAAAACTCGGTATAACCCTTTCACTAGGTGTAATGGATTAGTAGGAGGGTGTGACCTGCCAATATAGGTAGAACGAGAAGGTGTGATCCCAGTTTTCCCCTTTCTGTTCATATGTCACAAGCAGTAATAAGTAAAGTCTGGGACAGAGTGGCCTAGTGGGAGCTCGGGGGGTGGGGGGGCGCTATCTACTGGACTTGTTCCGGTTAGACATAGCAAGGGTTTTCCGAGGGGAGGGTGGGGTGGGGACTAGGGGGGCACAGGGGTAAGAGGGGGGTAGGGTTGTGGTTAAAATTAAAAAAATTCCTCATTTTCCAAGTCAATTTGTTGGGTTTGGTATTAAGCAGGTGTTGTCCAATGAATTATTCTCACATTTAGGGCAGGGCGATGTCATCTCTTTTCTATTTGTGTTGTTTGGTGGAGAATGGGTTCGCTTGTATGGATAACCTAAACTTTATCTACTGGAATGTTAATGGCCTCCGCACCAGACCAAGAGCAGATAAAATTATGCAGTATTTACGTGATTCAGATGCGCAGGTCATTATACTCCAGGAGACCCATTTGATTCAGATTGAAATGCTTGCCTTAGTTAAGAAGAATAGATGGATTGACTTTTCGGTATCCTCATCAATAAATTAAGTTTTGTGTTTTGGTTTGGGATTGGGCTTGTAGTTATGTAGGTAGGTTGTACATTTAAAACTGCAACATAGCATAAAAACTATTTTTGCATTATGTGTAAGTCAGTAGTAAAGTAGCTGGTACTTTGGCTTGAAAAAAAAAGATATATATATATATATATATATATATATATATATATATATATATATATTGTACAGAACAAGAACTGCAAAATTACAGACAGATTGCAAACAAAAGCTTTGAGGGAAAAGGAACAGAAGCAAGTACAGTATCTATGCAGAACTGAGACTCAAAAGGGGCAAAATGAAGACAAGTGGTGAACGGAAAAAGAGATATTGGTAAGAGGACAAACTCATCCCTTAAAAATATATGTGGACATTTCTAGAGGCTATGAAATAATGACAATAACATTCAAACTATGAGAAAGGATAACAATGGACAACATCTATATAGCAAGAACAAGAAAGAGTGTAGCAAAGATGTATACACCTTAATCGGGAGACAGAAGCAGTTTAAGGAAATCAGAGCTAGGATGCTTCGTAGTAGAGTAGTTACAAATCAACTGAGAAATATTAAGAAAGTATAGTAGAAGGAGACATGTAGTGGAACAGAAAGAATGAGTTGAGAGAGTAGTTGCAATGTATTCCCTGTATGGGCCCCAAATGTCCAACTGTTGGGATGAGCTAGGGATCAGAGTGGAGTATTCTTCACAGTTAACATTACAGAATGCCACGCTACCAAGCCATGCCTTCAATGTTGGGGATATTTTACTGCCCCATAACAGAGCAACCTCCCTTTTGGCCAATAGAAAGCCCATAGCTGCAAGTTTCCATACAGTTCGGGGGAAATTGGCCACGTAGCCCAGCAATGCGATTTCAGGGGTTGGGACTAACTGCATGGAAAGTATGTAACCTTTCTTTTTAAGAAATCTGACTAACTCCCGCTGTTAGCAGTCTCACCAGAAAGCACCTTTCTTTCTAGCGCTAGGACGCCCCAGGGCAGCTACCGCGCTCTATAAATCTTCTTTTCATTTCATTTCATTTCATGTCGCCTAGCGTGGTATGTATCAGGGACCAGTACCTATGTATTTTTGGGCATGTCCAAGAGAGATGGGTGAAAAACGCAAAAGGAGCACCACATTTCTGACAATGGTGGGGTCTATCGGGGTCAATTCTATGTGACCGTGTCGGTGTATGATACATTCTGCGGAGGAATTTGAAATGAAGGAGTTTGTGCCTGCTGTTTAAAGAAACCTCTTTTGTAGGCCTATAGCACTGTTCCCATTGGTCATCAGTAATGGGCTTACCCAGATCCACCTCCCACGCAGCACGCACCTTGGAGTCAGAGAAAAGCAAGATCTCGCTACATTGCTTATATAATTTGGAAACCAAATATGCATTAGTAGGTTGCTGAATGAACAGTGTCAGGGGAGGGGTCGGTTCAGGCGCCATCTGGAATGAAGGGAATGTGGCCCGAAGCATAGATAAAATATGTGTCAGAACAAAAGTGTCCATGAACGAGCGGTCAGAGAATCGGTCGTCTTCCAGCATAGAGAATGCATGGCCCTCGGGAAATAGGTCTCCCACTGTGCTAATATGGAATTTGGCTAGTGTCCTCTGAATCAATACCTCGCCAGTTATTGGAAACAAAGAAGGGTTAGGTAGAGGCAGTGACGGCGAGTATAGGCAGTCAAGTCCCAACAGTCTGCACAGTCTAGTCCATGCCCAGCAGGTGGTCGATACCGTTTAAATGTCGTGGGGGTCCCGAGGGAATCCAGTATGCAAAGTATTGAAAAGGGGACGAGGGAGCACCAGGTCAGCTTCTGGCTTCAGATACGGAATGCGAGCGTCTGGATGGAACCAGCCGTGAGCATAACAGCATTGCGCTATTAGGTAATATAGATAAAAGTCTGGGACCCCAAATCCTCCCCTGGCATATGGCAGGGTAAGAATCCGCCAGCCTACCCAAGGGGTCTTATCCCCCCAGACAAGACGCAATAATAAAGAACATAATCGCGAGAAAAAGGTTTTGGTGAGCGGGATGGGAATGTTATTAAAAAGGTACAGGAACCGCGGAAGGACAACCATTTTTATAATGGAGACTCTCCCAGCCATAGACAATGGCAGCCGTAGCCATTTCACAATTTGAGATTCGAGTGAATCAATCGCTCTACCATTATTTAATCTGATCATAGTAGTGGTATCAAGATGGACATGGATACCAAGATATTTGACCGCATCTTGGCACCACTCTAGTGGATATGAACAATGCCAGTGAAGAGTGCCGACCGTAAGTGGAAAGATAACTGACTTGTGCCAGTTGATTTTGAGCCCGGAGAATTTACCGAAATTGATTATTTCTAAAATGAGTGGGTCAAGATTGAGGTGAGGCATCCTAACATATAATACTATGTCATCGGCATTGAGCGAGATTAGGAGGGGACCAGTGCGGAACTGCAGGCCATGATGAAGGTGTTTTTCTTGGAAATGACAAACCAGGGGGTCCATGGCCAAAATAAAAAGCAATGGGGATAGGGGGCAGCCCTGTCCTGTGCCACGGGACAAGGTGAAGGGGACGGAAATAGTACAGTTCAGACGCAGTCTAGCAGTTGGCTCGGTGTATAATAAACCACCGTAGAGACAAAGCACTCAGGCATACCCATGCGTCTCATGACGGACAGAAAAAAGGGCCACTCGAGGGAATCAAATGCCTTCTCCGCATCAAGAAGGATGGCGGCAGCCGGTGTGGCGGGGTCGAGCCTGTGCAGGACAGTGAACAGTGTTCTCAAATTGAGGAAAGTAGACCGATGTGGCACAAAACCCGATTGTGCCGGCGAAATGATGAATTCCATTAATAAGGACAGCCAAATTGCTAATAATCTTGGCAAGTATTTTGTAATCCGTGTTCAATAAAGACAGTGGTATATAGGAGCTACATAGTTTAGGGTCTTTGTCTGGCTTGGGGAGGAGAATAATGACCGCTTCTCTAAATGTGGGAGGAAGTAGGCCCACCTCAAGTGCCTCACGGGACTAGGATATCTTTGTAGGCCTTGTAAAATTCAGCGGAGAAGCCGTCAAGGCCAGGAGCTTAAGAACCCCGCAATGAGTCGATGGCTTCAACTATGCTATCCTTGGTGATAGGGACAGACAAAAAATCCTGCATGTATTTTCTAGATAGACCATAGCGATCTCAGCAAGGTAGTTCCCCTGATCCCTCAGATCCCCAGTGATTCTGGATGTATACAATGCCTTGTAATATGAGAGAAAGGAGTCACATATATCCGGGGTGGAATGAAGCAAAGTGTTGTGTGGGCCAACAAGTTCTGTGATGTATGAGGAGTCGCGAGGGGGGCGCAAAGTTTGAGCCAATACTCTACCTGGAAGTTCGCCTTCACCATAAAGATGCGCGGCATTTTGTTTATTAAGAAACAGTAACTCACGGTCTGATATTTCTCTAAATTCGAGCATCAGAGCGAGGCAACGAGCTTCGCCCGCATCAGACACATTCACCAATAACTCTCGGTCCAAGGCAGCGATGTCAGATTCAATGCGATTCAGGGAGGAACGCAAATCCCGAAGTACTCCTGAATGTTTTGCGATAAACACTCCTCTGATGTAGGCCTTGAACCCCTCCCATAGGACCGCCCAGGTGTCTACTGAACCAGTGTTGATTTCGAAATAGTCCTCAATGGATTGCCAAACTTCCTCATTAAAATCCGGATCTAATAATGCCTTGCCAGGAAAGCGCCATTGTCGTCGTAACCACCCGGCTTGGGAAAATTGAGCTTGAGAATGACCGGCGAGTGGTCCGACAATGTACGGGGAAGAGTAAGAGGCCCGCCAACCCAGCCTACCTCTCCCGGGGAGACTAACCAATAATCTATTCTGGTCCATGTGTCGTGAAACCCTGAATAGTGGGTGAAATCCGGGAGTTGTGAATGCAGTTTGTTTTCAATATCTATCAAGGAGAAGTGAGTGCATATGTCATGAAGGGCTCGCCGGGAGCGGGGTTTGGGCGCAGGAGAAGCAGAAGTGCTGTCTCTGGCCAGATTCAACAATAAGTTGAAATCGCCCCCATAACCAACAATCCCAGATCAAGTGTGAGGAGCCGCACCTGCAGGTCATGAAAAAAGGCAGGAGAGTCTGTATTTGGACCATAAACCCCAATGAAGGAAATTTTGTGTCCCAAGAGGGTACCGTAACGATCAAAGTGCGACCCTCAACATCCGTCAAGGTCTTGTGTAATACAAAGGGGACACGTTTGTGGATGAATATGGCAACCCCTCTAGCGTACCAGCTATAGTTAGAAAAATATTTGTGGGAACCCCAGCTCCTACCAACGGGAGAGGAATTAGTGCTGGACAGGTGGGTCTCCGGCATAAACACAATGTCTATATTGTGTCGAACAATATAATTCAGGACATGTCGTCGTTTTTGGGAGTTGTTCAGACCTCTAATATTTCACGACATCAGGGAGAGCCCAGAAGGACTGGGCTGATGACCTAGCTTAACCATTGGACATCATAATCAGATATGAATCGTACAGCATGCAAACCTCCTGCCACATCAGAACAAACTGAGCAATGAAACTAAAAAAAACAACAACGGGATTGAGCAAACACCCCACCCACCACCCAGCCTCCTAGTAACCCCAAAGAGGCAAACCCTAATTTTCTTGAGAAAACATGAGTGCAGTGTGAACATCATTAGTACAGTAAAGAACAAAGGGACACCTCGAAAAAGATATGTGCAAAACAAAGAAATGTTGGTATTTACCATAGGGCGTGGCAACGCCATGCCGGTCAGGCGTAAAATATGAAAATCAAGACATGCACAAATGGAAAACACAAAAGAGCTGAATGCAGCAAAACACAGCAAGAAATGGAACAATTTTAGTAGTAGTAAAGTTAGGACTCCTAACTTTAGGACTCCTAAATGCCTTCTGTGAATACCTAAAGTCGTAAAGTTAGGATTTTTCTCAGTTTAGGAGTAGTAAAGTTAGGAGTCCTAACTCTGCTACTCCTAAACTGAGAAAAATCCTAATTTTAAGACTTTTGGTATTCACAGAAGGCATTTAGCAGTACTAAAGTTAGGAGGCCTTACTTTACTACTACTAAACTAAGAAAAATCCTAATTTTAAGACTTTCGGTATTCACAGAAGGCATTTAGGAGTCCTAAAGTTAGGACTCCTAACTTTACTACTCCTAAACTGAGAAAAATCCTAATTATAAGACTTTCGGTATTCACAGAAGGCATTTAGGAGTCCTAAAGTCAGGAGTCCTAACTTTAATACTACTAAACTGAGAATAATCCTAATTTTAAGTCTTTCGGTATTCACAGAAGGCATTTAGGAGTCCTAAAGTTAGGAGTCCTAACTTTACTACTACTAAACTGAGAAAAATCCTAATTTTAAGACTTTCGGTATTCACAGAAGGCATTTAGGAGTCCTAAAGTTAGGACTCCTAACTTCTGTGAATACCGAAATGAGTAAGTGTCTTCTGTGAATACCAAAATGAGTAAGTGCCTTCTGTGAATACCAAAATGAGTAAGTGCCTTCTGTGAATACCAAAATGGTAGTAAGTTTAGGATTTTGTCTTTAGTTAGTTCTGTGAATCGGGCCCTACAGCTCCACAATCCATGCAGTATGATGCCATCCAGAAAAACTGTGGATGTTGAGATTGGACCTCAGAATGGACTCTCTGCCCCAGTGTTGTTGTGGCTGGTATTGAAATTCAGCCTTGTGTTGCCTTCTTGCTGCTTTTACACTATTGTTTTGGTATGTTTTAGATGCTAAAGCATGGATGTAGTCGGGCAAAGATATTTTGTATTTGTACCCCTTGACAATGTCTTGTGACATATTGTGCATTGCACAAATCTGCTCTCTATGAACTCCTCTTGAAGAATGTTCAACATAGATAAATGGCATGTTCTTTTTGTTTTTTTAGTTGAAAAGTATATTATCCAATGTTATTCCTTTATTTCTCAGTAACATGATTTTCTGTTTTGTTTTTCATTTTTTTGTTTGTTTTTGTACGTGGCCATTTTCGAAAACTCTGGAGCCATATCTGTTGAAGTAGTCTGCACCTCTCAAAGGTATTTCTGCACCTCTCAAAGGTTTTTCTGGGTGGGAATTGTTGCTCTTGCCAATGATGTAGATGGTCCGCCACTGATGTAGATGGTCCTCCACTGATGTAGATGGTCCGCCAGCTTCCCTCTATGTGATTGGCTGTCAGAGGTGTTTTCTTTGGTAGCTTTTAAGATGATAGACCATGGACGTCATCCCGCATGAATATTTTGTATTCGTCCCCTAGAGTGGATCTTTTCACAGAGTGTGCATTGTACGCACTTTGGAGCAGTTTTTGATTACTGTTGAGCCCTGAGGTCCCACCCGCTTTACTTTTTTTCTTTCTTTTTTTCTTCTTTCTTTTAAAAGTATTTCTATAGCGCGCGTACACCAAGCGGTTTCATGGCGCTTTTTGTAATACTACAAACCCAAGTGGACGGAAAGAACTAGAGGCCAGGTGCAAGGGGTTTAAGAGGGAAATGCCTGGGAGAAAAGAAAGGTTTTAAGAGCTTTGCGGAAAAGGGAATACTGGGGACAAGATCTCAGGGAAAGTGGGAGAGAATTCCAGAAGGCAGGAGCCACAGTTGAAAACTTGGATCCTCCCCATTTTTTCCGTTTAAAACGGGGGAACGGTGAGAAGTAGTTGGGTGGACAAGCGCAGTTCTCTGGTCGGGGTATAATCGTGGATAGTAGAACTGATAAAGGCAGGGGCAGAACCAGACCGAACATTAAAAATGATACAGCCCAGCTTAAAGAGAGCATGTTGCTGGACAGGGAGCCAGTGTAAAGATATAAGAAGGGGAGTGACGTGATGTGACTTGGGTAAGTTAAACACAAGGCGAGCAGCCTGGTTCTGGACCAACTGGAGACGCCGCACGAGGTACGCCGGCATGCCGCAATAAAGGGCATTGCCGTAGTCCAAGCGGGACGTCACCATAGCCAAAAGTATTAGTTTAAGGGCAGATGGAGTGAAAAACTGGGAAACTTTACGTATAGTCCGTAGGGAAAGAAAAGCTGAAGAAACAACCGCACCAACTTGAGAGTGAAGGGAAAGTTGATCATTAAATTTAAAACCAAGGGTTTTAACCGAGGAAACAGGGATGGGTGGAGGACCTAAAGAAGGGGGCCAAAAAAGTGAAGACCAAGGACTGGAGCAACCACCCGTCAACACCAACTCCGTTTTATCGGGATTGAGTTTCAGGTGGTTGTGATTCATCCAGTCCTGAATGAAGGTCATAACAGAGTGAAAATTGGATATAGACACAGAAGAGGGGGAAAGTGAAAAGATAAGCTGTAGATCGTCTGCATAATTATAGACAGAGACTTCCAGCTGTTGTAAAGCAAAAATAAGAGGGGCAATGTATAAATTAAATAGCAGTGGTGACAATGAGGAACCTTGGGGGACCCCACACTGCACAGACCAGGAATCAGCTGAAAAATCGCCCAAGCAAACTGCTTGGGTGCGACCGCTCAGGAAAGAGGACAGCCAGACCAGGGCAGACCCCCCGATCCCCACCGCCTCGACACGTGAGAGTAAGATGGCATGATCCACCGTGTCGAAAGCGGCGGAAAGATCGAGAAGGACCAGGGCCTGGGGCTGATTAGTGTCCATGCCCTCTCGAAGAGTGTCCAGGACGGAAAGGGCAACCGATTCTGTCGAGTGCGCAGGGCAAAAGCCAGCTTCCCTGGGGGCCAAGACACTGTTACCTTCCACAAAGGAGCTCAATGTACTAACTACGTGGCGTTCCAGTACCTTAGCTAGGAAAGGCAGGAGTGAGATGGGGTGGTAATTGGCTGAAACAGAGGGATCAGCACCTGTTTTTTTTAAGAGAGGTACAATTACCGCCGCCTTGAGAGAAGGGGTGACAATGCCCTGGGAAAGTGAACTGTTCAAAAACATGAGAGGTGGTGAGGGACAGGAGCGGTAAATCTGTTTCAGGATATAGGTGGGACAAGGGTCCAATGGGGAGCCCGACTTAATCGAAGCAAGAAGAGACAGAAAGGAGTCAACCGTGAGAGGGGGAATGGAGTCTAGGCGTGCTGCAGCCAGAGGAAGAGGAGGGTTGGTGAAGGAACGGGATGGAAGTGGAATATTTGCTCTGATCTTACTGATTTTATCGAGGAAAAAAGAGTTGAGGGAGTCACAGAGGGATTGGGAAGGAGAGGGTTTGAGTGACGTTCTGTCAGAATAGGCTAAGTCTTGGACGATGTCGAAAATTTCTTTTGAGCGGTTCTCAGCGAGCTGGATTTTAGCAGAGAAATAAGCCTTCTTAGTCTCCAGAATAGATTTTTTATAAAGGGCCAGACGGTTGGTATAAAGATTTCTATAAATAGGACAGTAGTCCCGTCGCCAAAGGCGCTCCGCTCGTCGAAGATTGAGTTTTTGAGTCTTCAGCTCCTCTGAAAACCATCGGTTGGCATCTTTAGGACGCTTAGACGCGATACGCTTTAGAGGGGCGACTGCGTCGCAGCCGGCCCGCAGCCAGCCCTCAATGGATTCCGCTTGTCCAAGAGATGACAGTCCTGAGAGATCCGGGCTAGATGCGGAGAGTGTGGTCGACAAAGCGGCCACCTCAACTCAGTTCCATGATCGTGCCCAGATATTTTTAACAAGAGGGGGCTTAGGGACTGAACGAAGGGATAAAGAAAAACAGATGAGAAAGTGGTCAGACCAGAGGCAGGGGGAAATGGAGAGTGAGGTAACCGGGCAGTCTCGATGCCAAATTTGGTCGAGAGTGTGACCCAAGTTGTGGGTAGGGGCGTGAACAGCAGAAATAAAATTAAGAGAAAGGAGTGACTCAGAAAACTCCTTAGATACTGTACATTCCGCGGGATCGGAGGGCCAGAAATTAAAATCACCAAGGACCATAATTGACGAATGATTGACCGTCAAGGTAGCCACCAAATCTAAAAAGTTAGGGAGAAATGAATACAGGGAGGATGGGGGTCGATAAATGAGGACGCATGTAAGGGGGGGAGTGAGGGAGAGTGAGCGAGCCACCAGGCAATCTGAAGATCCCAAGGAAGAGACAGTTAAAGGTTGAAAAACGATTTCTTTCCGGTCAATCAATGCGACTCCTCCACCTGGCTTGCCGAGGGAGCGATCCACTCGGAGAGCGTAATAAGATGGAGGAAGGATTGCCAGGAGAGAGGGAAGGGAGCTATCAGAGAGCCAAGTCTCGGTGAGAAATAAAAGATCAGGTTTGCGCGACTCCAGTAACGAGAAGAGGTCCAGCTGGTGCTTGACAGCTGATCTGGTATTGAGATATATCGCGGAGACAGCCGTTGAGGAAGGGCCAGTGGGTGGGCAGGTAACGGGGCACCCGCTCGGTACCAAAGATGTAAGACAGGCGTGGGAAAAGACGTTGGGTTTAAGGAGGCCCAGCCTGTTAATTCGGGCCAATATGGGACCCTCCAGAGGCCACCGGCCTTGAAGATCCCTCAACTGAGCGGATGTGTATTGAATTAGAGGGGCAGAGTGACTAGCCCCTAGCCTCGGTCGGCCGCGGACGGGCGCAGACGGGCTTTCCTTTGGCGCGCCATCGTCGCGCCCGCTGCGCTCGTCCGCTGCGCTTCCGAGGATAACACATATTTTATAGGGAAAGGGGCGGTGGGCGTGGCCTCTGAGAGGGCGTGGCCTGTGATCGGAACGAGGCGCTGGGAGAGCGTCCCTCGCTTGGAGAAATCTGCGCTAAGTCTGCAGGTCTAAGCGTTAAGTAGTAGGGTAGGTAAGTTTTAAAACACAATAATCACACAAATGATAAGGTCACAATTTTTAAAATAAACAGCCTCCCGGCTTTCCGCCTCAGGAGGGTTGTGCTTGCAAATGCAAATGCAAATTTACCACTCCTACCAAGCCATAGCAAACTGTGCTGCACTTTAAACATAATCTCTCACATTATCTGAGCTAACTATAACTTACGTCCCCACAATGCACTGCTTATGACCTCACATATTACATCACTCATGACATGGCCAGTGACAGTAAACATAGCATTTCAAATGCATATGCCTTTACTATCCATGTGTTTACAACTAAATTTGTTGTAAATGCATGCATGGTAAAGCCATATGCGTTGTAAAATCCTTTATGGTAATGGTTATGACTAGGATGGTACCTGCATTGTAACGGTCATGTTGTAATGGTTATGCGTGGTAACGCCCATGTTGTAATGGGCCTCTTGTCCAGGGCACTTAGAGTGCAGCAGGCTGAGGAACGTAGCCCAGAGCTGAGGGCTTCCACCCAAGGGCCAGCTAGAGCTCTGAACGTGGGTCTGGTCAGAACTCCTTAACCCGTTCAAGCTAGGGATACCCCCCACCCTTGTGGGAGGAACACTGTCCTTTGAGACACGGAGGGTGGGAGAATGGAGATCAGGCCTGGGGCTCCATCCCAGAGCCAGCCGGATCCTTGACATGGCTCACGATTGGAGCTTTCTAACCTGGCCTAACTGAGGAGAACTTCCCAGGCCTGCGGTAGCCCGTCCTGGGTACTTTGAGACACGCAACGCTAGAGAATGGAGCCCAGGGTCTGTGGCTTCCATCCCAGGTCCAGCCTGAGCTCTGACCTGGGGCACGGTCAGAGTTTCTTAACCAAGAAATGCAGGGGAGACCTACTCAGGCCTGTAGGACCCCATCCCAGGCTGGAGAACAGAGCTCTGGACTGGGGCTTCTACCCCAGGGCCTGATAGAATCTAATATGGGACCCAGTAAGAGCTTCTTAACCTGGCCAAGCTGGAAAGATCCTCCGGAGCCTGCAAGGCCATGTCCCTGGCACTTTGGGACATGGTGGGCTGGAGAATAGGGCCCAGGGCTGGTGACTTCCACCCCAGGGCCAGCAGAACCTCAGATCTTTGGCCCGGTCATAGCTTTTTAACCCAGACAGGCAGATAAAACCTTCCCAGGCATGAGGGAGCCCGCCCTAGGTTTTAAGTGACACAGCAGGCCTGAGAATGGAGCCCAGGGTTGGGGGCTTACATCCCAGGACAAGCCGGAGCTCTGACGTGGGGCCCTGCCTCGGCGTCTTAATCCAGCCAAGCAGGGGTGACCACGCTAGACCTGTGGGACACTAACCCAGGCACTTAGAGACACTTATGGCCGGAGAAAGGAGCCTAGAGCCGGCGGCTTCCATCCACATGTTAGGCAAAGCTCTGATCCGGGGCTCAGTCAGAACGTCATAGCCCAGCAATGCTGGGGAGTCTCCAGTTACCTGAGGGACACCTTCCTGTTTCGCTTTGAAACACAGCAGGCTTGAGAAGGGAGCCCTGGTCTGGGGGCTTCCACCACAGGCCCAGCCGAAGCTCTGGCTGAGGGCCGGTCAGCGCTTCTTAACCCGGTCAAGCTGAGGAGACCTCCTCAGCTCCATGGAACACTGTCCTTTGAAACAAGGAGGGTTGGAGAATGGAGAGTAGGGCCGGAGGCATATACACCAGAGCCAGCTGATGCTTTGACACGGTTCATGGTGGAACATTCTAACCCAGCCAAGCTGGGGATACCTCCAAGGCTTGCGTTATCCCATTCCGGGCACTTTGGGACACACACAGAGCTGGAGAATGGAGCCCTAAGGTTTTGGCTTCCATCCCAAGGCCAGACTGAGCTCTGATCTGGGGTTAGTCAGAGCTTCTTAACCCAGGCACACAGGGAGACTTACCTTGGCCTGCAGGACCCCATCCCAGGCTCTAAGTGATATGGCAGGCTGAAGAACTGAACCCTGGACGGGGGCATCCAGACATCCATCCAGACAGCATCTGATGTGGGGCCCAGTCAGAGGTTCGCAACCTGGCCAAGCTGGGAAGATCTCCATGGACCTGCGGGCCCTGTTCCTTGCACTTTGGGACATGGTGGGCTGGGGAACAGAGACCAGGGCTGGTAACTTCCACCCCGGGGCCAACAGGTGCTCTGAACTATGGTCTGGTCAGAGCTTTTTAACACAGACAGTTTGGTGAAACCTTCCCAGGCATGCGGGACCCCATCCTGGGTTTCAAGTGACACAGTGTACCCAAGAATAGAGCCCAGGGCTGGAGGCTTCCACCCCAGGGCAAGCCGGAGCTCTGGCTGGGGCCCTCTCTGAGCTTCTTAACCCAGCCAAGTAAGTGAGACCAAGTTGGGCCTGTGAGACACTAGCCTGGGCACTTTGAGACACTTCAGGCTAGAGAAAGGAGCCCAAGGCTGGAGGCTTTCATACCCAAGTCGGCCAGAGCTCTGATCCTGGGTTCAGTCAGAACTTCATAACTCAGCCATCCTTGGGAGCCTCCTGCTGCCTGACAGACACTGTACTGTGGCACTTTGGGGCCGAGTGGGCTGGAGAAGAGAGCCCAGGGTTATGGAGGCTTCTAGCACACTGCGGCTGATCCTGCACAAGAGCGGAGGTGCATCACACTACCTGCCGTGACCACAGCAGGCAAACAAATATAAATAAAAAGGCATACTAATGCCATTTTATTTTGCCACCAGCTTGCGCTGTGTACAGCAGGTGCGTGGGGCAGGGGGAGGGGCTGAATCCAGCTATTGATGATTACTGCTGCCTCTTTTAGTGCACATGTCGGGTTGGATGGCTGGCAACATATGGCCAGCCCGACATGCGTGCTGTAGACCCAGGCTGTGAAACAGCCGGGGAATTGCTGGCACAGATCTCCAACCTCAAAATGAGCACTGGATCAGCCTGCTCCCACCAATCCTGGAGCTGCTCTCATGCTCATAAGTTCAAGAGAAACAGGGGAACCCTACTCACTAAGGAACCATGGTAATAGTTATATAGGAAAAACAGTGGTTCCTGTGGAATGATATACTAGGAGATTATGATACATAAGCACAATCGTAATATATAGGGTTAGATAATGGCAGAGCGCGGAAGAACCCCTAACACACCGATTCCAGTGTAGTATATTTTATGGATTTTTTAAACAATAAAGTTAGGAGTAAACATTATACATCAAAACAACATTTGTGCATAGTGTCCAAAGTGACAAAGGGAACCTAAACCTAAGTGACAATGAGAATATTATATACAAGGTTTCCACAGTTTGTACAAGTTGACCATTAGCAAAATAATTCCACGTGAACAGCACCTATATACAATGATATGTGCTGGGAAAATGGTTTGCTTCTTCTGTTTGTCGATGTATCATAATATCATAGTATATCATTCCACAGAAACCACTGTTTCTCATGCTAATAAGAGCACCTCCAGTATTGGTTGGATTTGTGCTCCACTAAGCATTAAGGAAGTCCTTCCATCCCTGCGCGTGGAACGCCGGAAAGAGGGCAGCCTGTATGGTGAGTTTGGCGCCATCACACCCCACCATATTTTTTAACGGTTAGCTGCCAATGTCATAACAGGAGGTACAAAAGGGGGTGGTGATGGACGGAGCATCTGAACCAATCAAACACTCACACCCAGTCAAGAGATCTGGGTTTAATCCATCACCGTTCTTTAGCCCACTCTGCCACCCCAGTTCAGACATGGCCATATGTAAATCAGTCTGACCATGTGCCTCATGGGAACAGTCCAGCCCGAACTGCTAAGCCATGCCTTCCCTGGACCGGAAACAAGCTTGCCAGGGTCGGTTTCTGGCATTTCAGCCGTCTTCAGCCAGGCTTGCTTGAATCCAGTGGCAAAGTGAGCAAGGGACCCACGTCTGAGCATACCCTGCCAACTTATGGCGAACAAAGCGGTACAAAAGGGGTTGGTGATGGACGGAGCATCTGAACCAATCAAACACTCACACCCAGTCAAGAGATCTGGGTTTAATCCATCACCGTTCTTTAGCCCACTCTGCCACCCCAGTTCAGACATGGCCATATGCAAATCAGTCTGACCCTGAGCCTCATGGGAACAGGCCAGCCCGAACTGCCAAGCCATGCCTTCCCTGGACCGGAAACAAGCTTCCTAGGACCGGTTTCTAGCATTTCAGGGCCAGCAGGACCACTGACCCAGGGCCAGGCCCCAGAGGTCCTCACCTTAGACGTGCCAGAGCATTATCCTTTATTGCAATTTGTGCACACCAACTGACATAGGGGACATTCAACAGCATGTATCCAGCCTCCTGGAGCCCTGACTGGACTTGAAGATTCAAATAAGCCCTTATTGGGACACCGAGCCACATCAAAGAAAATATATGTTTTAGTATTTATTGTAAGTACAAAACGTCACCAGTGATGCCTGGCATGGCTCATTTTGCACCATCCATGTAAGCATGGTAAATGTATCTCAGGTGTATTTTCACACACTCCTAATTATAATTTCAGACAGCCCTAAATATAACCTCTCTGTAAATAAACATTGTTTGTTGAAATTGTCCCACATTTTGTTTTTCACATCATATCCGCACACAACAGGGACATTCAACAAAAGTGCAGAGACATCAATCACTCTTGAATGGATATGCACCAGGCATGCCATTGCATACATATGACAACACCACATGCACAGCTCTTTTCTTGGCAAACCACTTATTTTACATCATTGAATCGTCTTTGAATTTATAAACTTTGGAGTAACTGTCTATATACAAGATTTGTGAACCTCTCCTTGTTGGACAGATACCTGTACATACTTAAATGCCGAAGTCCTTCATTTTTAAAATGTACTTGGCAGAGTAAGCATGACGATCATTGAAGCTGACAAGATAAAGCTGTGAGATAACACTCGTTGCTGTCTTCTGTCATCTTTTGTGATCCATAGGTTCGTTCTAATGTCAATAAAGCATCCCAGCTTTTCATCTTCTGAGGTGGGTACACTGAGCAACATATGTCGTGTACTCCACGTGAGAGCAGAATAAATGTGGCATAAAGCACTGTGAGCATGCATGTTATCACCACGTACAAGCAGAAATTCCTGTTAGCACTTCCTTTTGTCGAAAAAGAAAATCCAATTAAGATACAAGGCTAACACTAAAGTGACCTTCAGCTACAGAAATCCAGTTTAATTTCCTTTAAAAAAACGAAACATAAATGCAGGAAATGTAGACGTTTCTGCTTAAAGGTCCAAGGTGCTTCACTATCCCAGAATGCAAAGCGGTGCCGGGGAGGGTAGCTCATTTTCAAGCTCAGAGTAAGGCTCCAAATTACTAATTTATCGCTATTCCTTTAGTTTGACAGTGAGCTGGTGGGTGGTATATAAAGGCATACATATGATGGAGAACCAGCATTACAATTCACTATTTGTTCCTTTTCTATTCTGGGGGCATCTTTGATTTTTAAAAACACTAAAGGGTAAAGCAGGAGCGGTTGGAAACGAGGCTCAAGAAGAAATCAAATATGCTCAGAGAGTTCTCACTAAAAAGGAGTTAGGTCTAGATTAAAGAACTAGGTAGCAATCTTTGCAAAGATCTCTAAATTCACACACTGCACTTCTCATACATAGGGAACATTGTCTACATTAAATATAACAAAATAAACCCATGGGGGCTTATTAATGAGAGCCCTGCGTCACTTTTGCTCCACATAAAGTGGTGCATGTGTGACGCAGGGCTCTCCTAAAGATTTAGAAGCCACGCAAAGCCACCCTGTGTGGTTTTGAGTGGCCTAATAAATCAAGAGGAAGGCAGCGCAGAGCTAATCTCTGCGTCGCCTTACTCTGCACCTTGGAGGTGTTCTAGGGGAGTTCAGGTGGGTTTTCTTACGCAAAACCCACAAGCACATATATACCTGGGACAGCACCAAACCTGTATGCCTCCAGAGATGAGGCATAACATGAAGAAATAACTTAATTTCTCCTCATTTTTTCCTCTTTACAGGTGTGCTGAATTCTCCTGAACTCATAGAAAGAGAAAAATGCCTCATAGGATTGTTTTTGTGCAGGAAGGTGCCCATTCCTGCACAAAAACATTTGTGCCTGCAACTGAAGTACCCTTGCATCATGGAGCAAGGGTAAAACTAGACAGAAGAGGGCCCCCCGAAAGTGGAATGTAGGCGGGTTCACGGGGAGAAAACACATGCAATAAATAAAAACAAAAGAGAACACTGCCAATATTTTTTAAAGTTGAGTGTTGATCGATATGAGTGTTGAGTGTGAGATTTGAACGGTGTTTGTCGGACAGTACATTGTCAAAAAACCTTGTGTATGTTTTAATCTATGATTTTTTTAGAGTTGAGTGTTGATCGATATGAGTGTTGAGTGTGAGATTTGAACGGTGTTTGTCGGACGGTACATTGTCAAAAAACCTTGTGTATGTTTTAATCTATGATTTTTTAATGTATTAATGTCAATTTTGTAATATCAATGTACTAAATCCTAAAAATGTAAATAAATTAATAAAAATTATTAATGTATCATTGGATTTGATACTATGACTCATTTGATGGTTGGTCCGAGGTTTTGTTTGCATCATTGGATCCATGTATAGCCTCATGGAGCAAGAGTGCCTATATTGGCGCTAGCCTGACAAAACTACACCAGCGCAGGCAGAAAGGACAAGAATGCACCGTATTGCTTAAATACAGTGTATTCCTGCCCTTTCACTTTGGCGTAGGGCAGCGCAGCAAGGTGCCAGAAAATTAAATGACTTCCAAGAATGTACCTGTTGGACTTGGCCCTTTTGGCAGGTTCGCCCCAAAACTTTTTGCATTTGCCTAGCCTGTTTCTGTAACCTGGTGTTGGTGATTTTAGGCCTATGCGCACTTTTTCACTGTGATCCAGTGTAAAGTGCGTGCGCTCTCTGTGTATGTGTGGTGAGAGTGGCCTGCCCTCCCATAGGAATGCATGGGGAATATGTGTGTCCATGGTAGTTCCTGATGTGTGGGGAGTGCAGGGTCGAGTTTGGTATGTGCGAACTCGTGAGATCAAATGCTGCGCGATGATGTGTTTGTTTTTAATGTGTCTAGTGTGGAAGTGCCACTTCTAGAAGTTGGCATGTCTGTGCAGTGAATGTGAATTGACTGTCTGGCTTGTGATTGGCCGGAGCTGGCTGGTGTGCCTGGCTCCAGGAGTCAGGATGGGTCTGCCCCGGTGGTGAATGGAGAGATCTGCATGTTGATGGCAGGGAGGAGTGCACCTGGGACCTGAATAGGGCTGGGCCTTCCCTCCACAATGCTGGTTCCACCCCCTGTGGTGTGTCTGATGTCCCTGACCCACCCTGTGAATAGGCAGAGGGGCTGAACAAAACAAAGTGCTGAAGAACCAGTTGCATCTGGTTCGCCCCTTGCCTGCCCTTTGGAAACAAAGGGATTTTGTGTATAAAAGAGGGTCTGTGACCCCATGAAAATGTTCTTGTGTTCAACTTGAAACAACCAGGGGTGTGCTGCTGCTGGGGCCCAGGGGAAGGTTTGCCTCCCTTGGCCCTGCCCTGCCCCTGGATGCCTGGAGGACTTCGGGGATCGCTTTTTGTGCTTCCCTCCTACTAGCCCTATGGATTTTAGGCTGCCCTGGGAGCTGCTTCGCTGCATCCCTGATGCCTCCAGGACTTTAAGGACTTGACCTGTGCCTGGGAGTGCTTTTCTTTCAATTCCCGGAATTCTGTCTTCATCTAGCGCCTGGAAGCGCTATCCTTTAATTTCTCCTGAAAGGGAGTAGCGTGGGCTGAGCAGCGCGGTGCTGCAGCCTCCTTTGCGAGGGAACCCCCTGCCTTTGGGGAGCCCCCGCGTGATTGCCGCCTATTTGCTTATATGTACCTGCGGGTGCCTACCCCGCATCGTGGTGCCTTTCGCTTTATTTCTATGGCGGGTGCCACCCCGCTTCTTTAATTATTTATATAACGGGTGCCCACCCAGTTTTGATGAGCTCGAAAGCGGGTGCCCACCCCGCGTTTTATTTTTCTTACTGAGGGAGCCTACCCCTCATTTGCTTCCCAGATCGCCGCCGCCGTCCGCGGACCACCTGGTTGTGGGCGGGGCCGCTGGACGGAAGCGGAAGTGATGTGGCGGCAGGGCAGGAAGTTGTGGTGGGAAGAGGACGGGAGCCTACCCCGCCCCCTCGAGTGCCGGTTGAGTCCCGAGGCCCCTAGGAGGGGGGCCCGGGTGAAGGGAAGCGCTGCCCCGAAGATACCAGCCAGCAGCAGTGAACAGCGGAGGGGGGCGCGGGGCACATTCCCGGCCTGCCCCCCCACCGCGAGCACAAAGGATGTCCTGCCACCTGCCCGGAGGAGCTACGCCGGAGGAGAGCAGCCTGGTAAGTGGAGACGCGCTGGGGGCTCCTGGCGTGTGTTGGTGCCTTTGAGGCACAGTGGCAAAGGGGCATTTAGGATGGCCCCGGATGTCAGTGGGCCACCCCAACATTTTACTAAGGATTTCCCGGGCCTGTGTTATCACTCAAGCGGCCCGTCTTGCAGCGGGCCGCTCCTACGTTTTGAGGCATGTTTGTTAAGAAGCCGGGGTGGCTCCCCCGCACCCCATGAGTTTTCTGAGCCAGATGGCTCCACCATGTTTGGGGGCCCGTTCTTCTTCCCCTGTTGCTGGGCATACTTAGTTAAGGAGCCCTGTGCTCCAGGGGGGATATGATGGCCCCAGTTCTAGTGGGTATGTGTATTTTAAGGGCCTAGATGATTCCAACGTTGGGGCACATTTGTTTTAAGAGCCTACAGGGCTCCCATGTGCGCAGTGTTTTTCCAGAGCCAGAGGGTTCCAGCCTGTGGCGCAGTTATTCCTGAGGGCCAGTGAGAACCCATGCCGCAGATTTGATTTACAGCTGCCCACCAAGTAGTGGGCAGCTGCACCGTTTAGGCTTGTCTTTCCGGGGACCTGTTCTTGGTGAACCTAGGAGTGAGTTGCACTCCCTTCGTCCCTACTTTGGCCTCCCCAGCTGCACAGCACTTAGTGCCAGCTGCAGCGTTTAGGCCCTGTTCTGGTTCTCAGCTGCCCAGCAAGTAGGGGGCAGCTGCAACGTTTAGGTTTGCGCCTGTGGCGCACCCCTGACTGGTGCTGCGTTGGCAGCGCGCCCTGACATTCTGGACACAGGGCATTTGAGCCCCCCTTCTTGAGATGGCCAGTTGGCCAGGGGGCTGGTATATGGATAGGGCGCAAGGCCCTAATGTGATTTATGCGCTGAAGTGATGTGGTGTTAGGAAATGTATTGTGTATAGTATGTTTTGCGCACCCTGTATCTGATACCTCTAAAACTGTGGTTTATGATTATGAGGTTGTTTTACCTATTTAGGTTTGTGTTACTGAGATTGTACTTCACTCTGGGCTTTACACCCTAAATGTGAGCTATACTTGGGAGGTAGGGTCTAATGTGTTTAGACTAGTGAGAGATGGCATAATGTGCTGATGCTGGTGAGGTTGGCGCAGAATGTAATTCGTGCCTGAGGTGACTGTGCATAATGTAGTTTATGTTACAGGTTGAGGTGGAGTACAGTGAGTACCAGTAGTTACTGGTTGTAGGTTTATGATCTATTTTACTTGTACCAATTTCAGCTAAGTTTTGATCCTGACAGTGGCCCATGGGGCCCTGTCCTGTGTAAATAATCCCTTGTGAATATTGCCCGTGCCAGTTGACACAATGTATATTGTGTGATTACTATCTGATGTGTTTTGAGAATACAAAAGTTATTTTAATATAACCTTGTGTGGAGTTCCTTTTGTGGTGTGCCTGGGATGTTGTTGTTGTGTGCGTGCGCAAATGCTTTACACATTGCCTCCGGGATAAGCCTGTCTGCTCATGCCAAGCTACCAAGGGGGTGAGCAGGGGTTATCTTTGGAGTGTAATTCCCTTGCCCTGACAAGAGTGGTGGTTTCTGCCTGGCTTTGGTGCAAACCTTAGCCAACCAGAAATCCCAGTTCTAACAGTACCCTTCCACAAAAGCTATTGATTTTCAGCATAGGTTTAAAAGGCAAGCCCATTCATTTTGAAAGAATTCCTATCAAGAGGATTGTTTTCATTTTCATACCTCTTACACAATCCCTAATCACTGAGAAAGTGAAGAAAAGATCTTTGAGAAGAACATGTTTGTGACGTGGCTGTCCAACCTATTATACCCATTGTAGGCTTAAGCAGCTGAAGATGGAAAACGTAGTACTTCCTCCGTCTGTACACACTTGTATTAGTCTTCTCCTCTGGAAACCAAATTAATGTTTATTCTTCTTTGAAACATGCATGCTGTCTTGTATGGGGGATTCAAATGCCTTTTCTAATGCCATGCATGACATTTAATGATGGAAGAGTATAGTAGGTTCTGGCCAACATCCTGGAAAGGGCTATGAACTTCATAGAGGTCTCCTACATGGTTTCTCTATGAGGAGAGGATGAATCTAGTATCATCATTGATGAAACAATCAAGACCAGTGAGACTCACCTTTAGAGTGTTCTGTTCAAGCTTGAACCGTGCCTAAAGCAAAAGGAAAATTCAGGGAAAATCATAAGAGAAAACTGCTAGGAAATTCTTCTACAAAGGCATTTCTGCTGGAATTTCCCTCTGGGGATCCAGATGCAAAGATTGGCCAATTAGGTTTTCTCAGAGTGGAGCTCACCAGCTGTGATACTCCCCTGTTCCTGAAAATGTATGTTAGAATCATTGAGCCCCCATTGACATTCTTCCATCAGATGCCTGCTTGTTCAGTTTTTGTGTTTTCCATTCCAGACAGCTGTATCTTCTCCTTTCTGATATTGTTCCAGATTGATTTTCAAATAAGTTAAGTGTCATCAAAGCAGTCTTGGTTTCTTGCATACTTGCTTGTTCGGACAATGCATCATTGTAGTGTGATTTTCTTGGACACGGCTGGAGTTCAGCTTGTCCGACTGGAAAAATTACTGGGGAGCAACAAGAGCCGCTCGCAGCTCTAGTAATTATTTGGTACAACTGTACCTCAAGACACCACCAATTTTAAGTTGATAGATGACCCCTAGTGAGCATAGTCTCCCAACATTGACACATCTGTTACCATTAAGTGAGCACTGAATTGTTACTGGATGGGTACTCCCTTCAACATGTTTTGCTCCGATAAAGCAATGGAAGTCATTACTCTAGAACTGATTTTGACCACCACTGGACAATCTTGGGTCTATGTATTTAACCTCAGGTACACCAAATATACATGTTGTCATCGAGCACCAAAAGGTGGAAAACTTGTCTTGCCAATGGGCTCTTATGTGCCATATGAACAAAGTCTGTCTGCTTTTTATGTCATTCTGAGGTTTTAGAAGACCGTCCTGGTAAGAACTGTCTTTGATGAGCCATTCATATAGGTTGAATAGGAGAATTGCTCTCACTACAATATCCCCGTAGAATGGCTGTGGGCCATTCTTCAGTTCAAACTGAAGTTTTGTGTTTTATTCTTAACATCAAGTATAACTTGATGTTTGTAATATTTCTGTTCCATCTATTAGCTATTTAAAGTTGTTGCACCTGTTGTCAATATTTTAGTTTTAATTTAACTTCAAATAGTTCTAGTTGTTATCTATTTGTAAACAGGTTGTCTTTGTAGGCAGTGCTTGAAATGAGAATATATCAGTGCAGGTACTCCCTTAATCAGAGTACCTTTTTCCTACTAAATAGTGCAGGTACTCTGCAATTAAATTTAGTGCATCCCTGCGCAGAAGTGCTGGTACTCTCCCTTTCCAATTAAAGAAGTGCAGTAACTGGCAGTACCTGTCCATTTTAATCTCTGTTTATTAAATAGAAGTTTCAGATTCTCCATAGCTTTGGAGCATCGGGGTTGCTTTAGTTCTATGTTTCTCTGAGATCTTCAGTTTATAAGGAGAGTAGTAATCGGTGGGCTTGTTTTAGACCATTGCCAGCTGGAATTGTATGTGTTACTTTATTGTCTTCTGACAACATCTGTACCCATGTTCCTGAATGCAGTTAAATAATGTAGTGCTGAGGTGTTTGATCGATCCGCCATTGTTGTAGTTTTGCCAGAGTTCATTTCTGTTAACTCCATCAAATGCAGTGGAGACATCTATAAAGCGCATGAATAGATTGTATTGTCTTCATGGCTTTGTTCACCAGGATTATTAAGGCTATATTATCTGTTGTGGAACAAAATGTACTAAAGCAAGATTGATTAAATTGCATGGGGTTATTTTGGTTGGGCCAATCTTTTAGATGTCCTAGTATATGTTTGGGAAAAAACATTTAAAGGAGAGCTATTGACCGGTAATTGCAAGGGTCATTATTTGGACTTTTCTTTGATTGAATTACGAGATTTACAAGAGTAAGGCACCTGCCCAATATTTAATAGAGTGTAAAATAGAATTGTTAATATGTGGCTCCAGAAATCGGGATCTAATTTTAAATCAGCAATTGGAGCAGGAGATCTTGTAGCACTACTTTTTTTTACTTAGTTTGTTGTTTCTTCTGTTGTTGTTCTAAATTGTTACAGTTGTTGATAGTCTTCCAGTGTCAGTGTAATTTAATTATTTCCATAGATTTGTCACATTTGTCACACAATATATTGTAGTCTCATTCTGCCCTGAACTATATCCTTTTATAGACCAAAAATTCCTGAAGTCCTTATGGATAATTGGCAACTATAATTCCATCTTTTCAGATTTTCTGCATGTTTGTCTTATAATTACAATTTAAATTTCATATTGTTCTGTCTGTGCAAGGTGGGGGAGATTCTTTAGTGCCGGCTGTTTCTTTCTTCAATATTTCTTTTTTTGTTATTTTTTTATGATTAAAGTATTTTTCTTTCTAATGTTAGTCTTTGCAAATTTTTACAGTAGATGATAAATAGTTCAGAATTCTGCTAGACAGAATCTCCCAAGTCTTATCCCACTGATTATTTGTTAAGGATTTCAATGGTATGTAAAAATCTGTGAAAAAGTCTAGAGCTCCCAAACAGTTTACATGTTCAGTTAGATTACAATTCCAAACAGTCTTTTTTTGTGCAAAAACAATAGTTTATTGCACTTTAAAGAAGTTATTTTCTGTCTAGATTTCGCAGACGCTATCACTAAGCTAATCTGCATGATTTAGACAAAGCTGCATGTGCGGGTTTGGGGACAGTGTTATCCCCAAGAATAGATGAGAAAATGTGTCCTTTAAATAAGATTTAAAATAGCTTTTCAAAATACAGTCAATAAAAGGACTGACTCAAAAAGGCTTGAGATCAACAATTTAGGAAGCTATGAAGGTTTATAAAAATATTAAAGTGCAATACAGAAAGCAAAAATATAGTAGTCTCAAAAAATCAGTCGTAAAACATAGAAATAAATTGCCTTAAAGGCTCTTAGTTTTTACAATGGATGCCGCAAGGAGAAAAATCTGTAAAAGACACTTAGGGACTAAGTACGAGTCTGGCGATGCGCTGACCACCAGCCTCATGGGGGTGCGGTGGTGGCAGTCTTCCGACCATCCTATTAAAATTTGGGAGCTTGGACCACCATTGCCCCACCTCAGCTGCCAGGGAACTGCCGTTCCCTGGTGGTGTTGCGGTGGACAGGAGGCCTCAATGTGCTTGGCGGTACCGCCGGGGTCCTGCGGCAGTTCCGCCCCGCAAGTTTTCTCTCTGCCTCGGTTTTCATGCCGGTTCCTCCTCCATGAAAACAGTGGCAGAGAGGAAAAAAATGGAGCCCTGCCCCCTTATGCCTCTGTGCCATTGGGTGAATGAAGGGGGGGCACAACATGCGCCCCCCCCCATGTGCATGCACCCCAGTTCCTGCATCACATGGACTTTCCAGTCCATGGCATGCAGGGACGATATTTGGTGTTCTCATTGCAGTGCCCATTTTCAGGGCACCATCATTGAAATGTAAGAAAAAAGCCCACCAGAGACGAGAAATCTGGCAGGCGCCTGAGCACTGGTTTGGCGGTGCAGCTGCAGGAAGACCCGGCGCTGCACCAGCAAACTCGTAATGAGGCCCTAAGTCCATAGTTTGCAGTAAATCAATAGAAAACCCAGTAGCAACACTACAGGTTCAGAAAAGAGTCTGTCCCACTCCCAAACTGAGGGCTTTTTTTAACGAATTCTACAATGAGAAGCAATGGAAATCAAACAGTCAACTTTGGGTTAGCAAATGTAACAACACAACATCGAATCATAATGCAGCTTTATAAACCATAATATAATACCCCCATCCTAATACTACACCCCTAAATGAATAAGTTCCCTTCTGACCTAATGTCATCAGAACAAATCAGGTTACATTAACACTGAAAAGTCTCATGAATTAATAGCCTACAGTGAGCAAGCAAGAAGAGCCTTGAAAAGTAACTAAATACTTCCTCCAACGTTTCTCAAGAACAGCATGTCAACACAAAGCAACAGTGCAAATGTTGCTGCATATGATGTAAATGAGAAATATAAACATACAATGAGTATTATGGATGCCCCAGGAAACAAAATAAAATTGAGACCTAGCTGACTCCTAGTTTGGACTTTCCAGAAAAACAGTTCTATTCATCGCACCATTATTCCTTCAAAGGCAAAAGGCTTGTCTTAATAGGCAAACAAAAATGTGCTTTATCAAATCCCCCTCTGACGATTACAGCCATCACCAACATCCCACCATTACATTCATTATACAGCCTCCATTACTTTCTGTCTTCTGCGCCTCGATTTTTCCACTATCTTGATATCATCAAAGGCGCTTCTTTTTGGTTCCATTTACTAATAGATTGCTTGAAATATTTTAAGCGAAAGAACAAAAATAATTGCACAAGTTAGCACAATAATTAATGGAGTTACAATAGAACAAAGCATGCTCCCTCCTATGCTGTCAACACACTCACCAATCTTTCCAAATCCCTTTGCAAACTCACTAATCCAGGAACCAACTGAGTTCCACAAGCCATAATCCCTCAGAAGCTTTAGTCTCATGGTAAATACTGGTCAATTTGGTTATATGAGCATTAATAAGCTTACCGTTATGAGAGATAAAGGTACAGCACTGTTGTACCTTCTATACACAGCAGAATCTGCCCGCCTTTGCTAGAAGGATATCAGTTCTTTGCTTATTTTAGTTATGCACCAGCAGTGTTAAAAGCTAATCAATCTACACGAATTAATAATATCCTAATTTTCACTACATTCAAAGCCACATCCTATGAACAGAATCATAGCATCAAGTACATCTAACACAATTTGTCAAAACAAGGGTTCTATCTATTCAACCCAAGAGCATCACTCATTTCATTCACATGGCAAACCTGAGGGAATATCAAAGCAAGAAAGTAGCTTCCTACCCAATTATGTAATAGGTAAAAATAGTCATAAACATAATAAATTCTTCTCAGTGTTGGCTCTTCACCATTCGAAAACTCATCATCAATGACATCGCTTTTTTCACACTTTATCCAATTAATTCTATTGAACTATTACTTAGCGACTTGCGCCTCACCATACATAACACTCCTCTTGTCACAGGCTCCATTCTCAGACTGGGAAGCACATTCGAATTTCAAAATGTGTTTGCAGATTTTCTTTGCATCTTAATCTTATTTGTATCCCCCCAATTTCTCAAAAATTCCACCTGGCTTTTATTATCCTACGGTGTAATCAAAGAGTTTCCCTTGGTTTAGATGTCAATCATACTTCCATTCTCACCACAACTCCAATACAATGTCAAATAGTACACCCTCTGCCAGCTGTGAATATAAGCACAAAAAACTTCAAGTTCCCAAATTAGGAAAAATATATAAATGTATTCAATTCAATTATCAGACACATATAAAAACATAATAAACTACATAAATCATCTCAGCAGTTCCCCCAAATAAAAACAGTTAAAAACCCAAAAAGAGACAGTAATAGGTGAATCAATGTAAAAACATCCTGGATTATTAATTAATTAGGATCTATAATCACTGTTGGGTAAAGATCATCAATGTCCCAAGCATTTAATATAACAAAAGCCTCAACGCTTTTCGGTGAATTTCTGGGTACGCACCACCTTTATCAAGACCACAATATTTGAATGTCTCTTTTCTTATTGCACATAAAAAAGATATTTTCCAATTATCTGAATGAAAATATACAAAATATATATATATCAATACATTGTTGATAAAACACATTGCAGAATGCATATTATGTACATAAATGTAAACCTCAACATTAAATGTAATTATCACTGGGCTTGTTAATCCTAATTTCTCTATCCCCTCCTGATTCCTAGTGCTTTATTCATAAAAAATATCACAGTATACGTTTCCTGCACATACATTTGAACATCAACATTAAACCCGATCATTATTAACATTGCAACCATTGGTTTCTGTGCTCACTCCTAATTTTCTGCATTATACATCAGAGTCTGGACTTCACTACTATGGCATTTACGGTCCTATTTCCCTCCCAACTGTACTCAGTGATTGTGGTTCTGTCCACAGCTTTGTGTGAGGTTCCATTCACTCCGCATACACCCACCATGTTCTGTGGTTACACTCATTCTTACTAACATGTTTACAGATCTACTTTATGGATTGGAAAGATACTACCAATCCCAGGGTGTCTTGCACCTAATCCGTTTTGCCTACTTAATTTAAAGGCATTCTCGCTGGTTTGCTCAAATGCTATGATCACATCGGTTCTCTCATACATACCGATAGAATTTTCTATCATCCGGTATGGGACAGCAATGCCTTTGTGAGTTTCAATAACCGATACCTTTAATTGCTGCAGTGGGAAATAAAAGAGATATATATCTATGTATCTATCTTCTTATTGCCACAAATAGGTCCCTTAGGTGCATCTATAATATTAGTAGTCCCCTGGGTATATGGGATCTAATGATAATTACCTGTCTTAATCAAGGATCATGTCGACCTGATATCTCATGGGTCATGTGCCATCACGATGAATTTCAGTGACCTCGCTATGAGCGTTTGTGGCGTGTATGGCGTAAATAGGCAACGTCCACACCTCCGTTTATACAATTCGACAGTATTTTTGAAGATCTAAAAAACGGAAAAAAATCCCGCTAATGATGTTATGAATACACAAATGCATTAATCTACTCCCCGTCACCATGTTAATGTCTTGTCTGTTTGGTTCATTGGGATTTACCTGCAGTCTTGTGTATATCTGGGCACAAATTCGGACGTATTGACAATATATAACTGTCTCGATGTGCCGCGTTATGTTCAGAGCGAGTATCTGTCTTTTTTACCGGTCTCCAGTTACGGAAAACCTTAGGGAAAACAAAAAAATATAAATAATGTTTGTCCACTTAGACAACACTTTAAAACTCTCTAAGAGTATAGCGTTAGTCGTCAAAATTGCTATGTGATGCTTAATCTAATAAGTTAATACCCCTCAATCGGTGCTAGATGATCACGTACCTTAAAGAGTTCATAAAGCGTGGCGTGTCCGACCTCGGGAAGTTTCAAAAATACCCTCCCGTGGTGCTCAGGTCTTTAAATATGTGCACAGCTCATCTCAAATGTTGGACACTTGTGAGATTCTGAGGACGCTACGTTGTAGTCGCCTATCAATCGCGTCATTACGCTGTGCGGCTAGATTACCGTATTGTCTCTAGTGTATTCCTCTCGTGATTTTATCGGAGAAGCCGAAGTGTCTCCCTGTTATACCGCATGGAATGGTATAGTGAAACAGGGATGAGACAGAGCCTTAAAGGGAAAGGTCTAAGAAACGGCAAATCATTCATTGAGATAAAACCGTAGTGTGCGTGTACAAGCCTCATCAATTTATGTACATAATATGCATTCTGCATGTGTTTTATCAACAATGTATTGATATATATTTTTTTGTATATTTTCATTCAGATAATTGGAAAATATCTTTTTTATGTGCAATAAGAAAAGAGACATTCAAATATCCCAGGCATGCACAGGAAGTTTAGACATTGTCAGTGGATGCTGCATTGCCTTGGGGGAAAAACAGTTACAAAAGTAGCACTCTTTCAGTTCTCGTTCATCTAGGCAAGGGAACCACACTTGGGGGCATATGTACAAGCCCTATTGCCACAGGAACGTCTCTTTTTATGACGTTCCTGTGGCGATTGGGGTGTCACCTTATTTACAAGGCTGTGTTAAACCACTTAACATGGCTTAACGCTGCCTTGTAAATAAGGCCCCCTTTCACCCAATGCTTAGCATGAAAGGGGAGTGCAATGGCTGCTGCTGTGGGCATTTCACAGCAACACCCATTGATTCTGACGCTGACGCCTATTTACAAGGAAGGCGTAAATAGGAGGCAGTGCCATAATTAAAACCAAGGAAAACCTGGCCTTACCCTGACACAACGAGAAATGTTTAATTTCTCCTCGTTTTTGCGGTTTCTATGTGTGCTGCGTTGTGCAGCACACATGAAAACAGCAAAATGCCAATTATTGTTTATGTACAGGAAGGTCCCCCTTCCTGCACATAAACAATCATTTATGGAAAATGCTGTTTTACAACCTCTGTGTGTGCTGCATTAAGCAGCACATATAGAAGTTACAAAACAACATTGAAATATTGTTTATCTCCAGAAAGGGGGACCTTACTGCACATAAACACTCTTCCCCTGCATGCAGCCACCTGTGCACTATGGTGCAAGGATACCTGTATTAGCGCTAGGCTGCTAAGTGTAGCACCAGCGCAGGGGGAAAAACAGGGCTGCACCATATTCTTGTAGATATGGTGCAGCCCTGCGTTTCTGAAATGGCAGAGAGAGCCATTAAGCCAGGAAGGTTATTGCCTCTCTAAGCCACTTCCCTGGTACATATGCCCCTCTGTCTTTTAGGGCTATTTTGGTCGCTACAATGCCTTGATGTTTTTCATGGGGCCGTTCAATGATTTGCTGTCTCAGGCTCACAGGTATGACGATTCTCAAGCCTCTCAGTATGATAACTTCTCGGGTAACGGATAGCTCATCTTGTAAATTTTTGCATTTTTGAAATTCAACCTCATCTGCAAAGGGTTGAACACTTTTCTTCCAAAATTGCATTGTAATGATGTCTTTGAGGATGAGCATTGCCTTATCTGTATTTGTGGCAGCAATTATTTGTTTAATGGATAGAGCTGCTAGTCAGTTGGACCTCACAATGAAATTCAGATACTCTTCAGCCACTTGGACATTAAACTCTGGAAGCACTCGTGGTAGCAGCATTCGTGGAAAGAAATCAGCGGAATTTGATCTTTTCCCAGATTGTGTACAATCACGTACTCATACTCTTGCAGTCACAACACCAACCTCTCGATATGAGGGGGCACCTTAGCTATCAGGTTTCCGAAGATAGTGAGCAATGCCTGGTGGTCTGTGATGATAGTGAAGCATTTCCCACAAAAAAACACATCAAAATGTTTGCAGGCCCACAGTACAGCCGGACTTTCCGTCTCCAGCTGAGTAGGCATGTTCTGTTTCAGACAAGCTTTTCCTGGCATAGGCTACAATGTGTCTCAGAGCATTCAGATGGCAATTGTGTTGAGCAAGATTGGCCCCCAGTCCCACCTGGCTCGCATCTACTATGATCTCAGTATGTAACTTGGGGTCAAACTAGGTCTTTTCAGTTGCATTCTCAAATTCATGTTTTATGTCTTTGAAACTTTGGTCTCAATTAGGAGACCTCTGGAATGGGACATTTTGCTTTGTTAAGTATCTCAATGGGGCACTCTCTGTAGCAAAGTCACAAATGTATCTTGAGCAACAACCAGCCATGCCTCAAAGGGATTGCAGCATGATTCCATCTTGTGGGGGAGTAGATGACAATGCTCACACTTTATGCGGTTCAGGAGTCATTCCCCCATCAAAGAATATGTACCCAAAGAATTTGAGTTTGATTTTGTGAAACTTACACTTTGCTGCATTCAAAGTGAGACCCACATAAGCAAGTAATTGGCACACTTGTGTAAGGGCTTGTCATGCTCCTTTTTTTGTCCCAAATACCAGTATGTCATCACTGTAATTGAAAGCATGTGTGACAGACTGAGTTACTCGGTGGATGACATCGTGAGATATCTTTGCAGCCGAAGATACTTCAAAACTCTATCTGAACAAACCAACATGAGTCAAAAAAAGTAGTAATGTGACAACAGTTCTCTTGCAGCTCAGGTTTATGGTAATCTTTGTTCACATCAAGACAGGAGAAGACTTTGTCTCTTTTCAGCTGCATAATCAAGTCCATGATGTGAGGGCCAGGATGACTTTCTCTTGATTCCTTTGTTGGCCTGGTGCATCTCAACCCAAATGCACCCTGCACCTCCACTGTCCTTTTTTGGTACCACAACTATGGGCAAATCTACAGCATAGGACTGGTGGTGCGTTCAATTATGTTAGGTTTCAACAATGTTACCAGTTATTTCTCAGATGCTTCCTGCAAGTGGAATGCAACTCTGTGGTGCCATTGGGAAACAGGACGAATTTCCTCATTAATATGAAATTGCCCCTTCAGTGTCTTGAGCATTCCTAGGTAAAGAAACAATGATGGAAACTCACTCGCAATTTCAGACTGAGCACAGTTGTAGTTGAGAGATATCAGACCATGTTTGCAGCAATGGCAAATCTAAGTAGGCATGCACTCAATGAAGTTCCCTGAAGAACATGAATCGGCGCTTGCACTGACGTTGTTTTATGTCTCACTGTTGCTGTAAATGACCCTTGACTCTGTAACAGTTTGAATGCAGCCCATGTGTATACCTCCATGTTTGACGGGGAAAGGCATGGCACAGGAGATAAGCTGTTAAATTTCTCTACCGGCATGATGTTAATTGACTCACCACTGCCTCTAATAAGGTTATGGGGCAACCGTTCACCTTTAATTGAATATTAGGGCAGTGTCCAAATGAAATTTGACGCTCCGTTTCGTACTCCTCTCTTGACTTTTGATCTTTTTTGCAAACAGCTAATCCTACATGTGCATATCGTTATTTGGTGAATATCATCAATGTGCATCCGCCTTCTTCGCTAGCGCTTGAGAGTGATGTTGGAGACCCTTTGTATGATGAATTTGAAATATTCATAGATATGTACTTACATGATTGCCTGTCCTTACTGTTAAAGGGCATACAATGGGAACAACTTCCCACATGACTAATCAATAAGCCTGGACGATATTGACAACCCCATTACTTGTTGAAGTATCTTCCTTTTACTGTTGTTTTTCTTATATAAGGTGTCTGTTGAAATGTTATTGATGCTCTTTTTGCTAAATAAATAAAAAACATTACCCATTGTTAGACCTGGCATCATTGGCATGAGTCTCTCCTCCATTTTTTCTGTTTGCCTCCTTCTGACAAGGAAACCTGAACCAAGGACAAGAAGCCTGCTGATCTAAGGACTGCCTACCCCTTCTGCCAGAGTGCTGTTTGTTGGGGGAATCCTGCATTGCTTCTTTATTTTTGCCAAGGAACCAGGAGAGAGGAACTGTGTGTGTACTCTCACTCTTTGCTAAGAAAATCTCCAAGGGCTGGAAGAGAGCCAGTCTCCTGTTGAAGTCACAGGGCTAAAGGACTTCATCTGCTTAAAGTGCTGTTTGCTGGAACTTGTGAATCCAGCACCTCTGAAAGAATCCAGCAATCTCGACGCCGACGGACGCCGCCGAATCCAGCTCGACATCGTGAGTAACGGCTCCAGTGTCCCGCTCCCTCGACGCCGGCCGCCGGGACCGATCGACGCCAGCAACAACGCCAGTGAGTAGTGAGTTCGGCTCCAGCTCCAAGTGACCTCGTGTCGGCACCGCTGATGATTGCATCGACTTCGAGCCCTCTCGACGCCGTGAGCGCTGCTCACTCTTGCAACATCGACGACGCCGTATCCTGCTTCACCTCGTGAGCGCTGCTCCTGCCTGACTTCGGTCGACGCCGCTGCAGATCGCCCCGACTCCGAGGCCCGATCGACGCCTAAGACGCGATGCCGGACATCTCGACGCCGCTGATCATCGAGTGCTTCACTTTTCCAAGGTACTGTGTTGTGGGGGTCTGTGCAACTCCGGGCTCGACGTAGCGCTCCTCGCGGTCGACGCCGAACCTTTGGATTAACTTTGCCTCGACGTCGTGTGACTCCTGTGTGGGTTACATTGTTGCCAAGAACTGTGTCTTAAAGAAGAAGAGTTACTTTTGATACTAAAGACTTTGTGCTAAGAAGAAACCATACTTGAACTATGATTTTTCCTTCCAAGAGTATTTATTAAGATTGTGGTATATTTTTGTCGTTATTTGGTCTTGTGCTAAGCCTTATATAAAAATCCTTATTTTTATAATACTACTGTGTTGTGTCCATTTGGAGTGTATTCACTTTATTACTGTATGTGGTCATCAATGCTTAACGCACTGCCTCTGAGATAAGCCTGTCTGCTTTGCCAAGCTACCAAGGGGGTGAGCAGGGGTTATCTAAGTGTGTGATCCCCTTGCCCTGACTAGAAAAGGTGTGTCCCTATTTGTCAGAAGTGTATACCTCTGCCAACTAGAGACAGCCGCTTCTAACACCCATGACATTGACTACTATACTATTTATGCAGCACTTCAAAATGACATATTCGGCAGCTCATCGAGATATGATAAAATAACAACTGTTAACTACCCATTCTCTCAGCTACACCCTTACCTGCAGTTGGGCTCCATATATGCAAAACGAACAATTCATACTGGTAGATGACATCAGCATTGACAAAGGGTACAACAATTGTTAACTGTGCACCACATACAATTTTTCCAAAATATATCTTAAATATATTGGGGCAGATTTACAATAAACGAAGGCACTGCGGTGCAGCACGTCATTTTGCTGCGCCACGCGTTAGTTTTGAAGCACAGGGATGCAGCATATTTACAACAAGATGTTGCATCTCTGTGCTTCCCCCTGCGCTGGGGCACAAACTGCTGCCATGCGCCGACGCAGGCACCCTTGCACCATGGTGCAAGGATGCCTGTGTCACGGGGATGATTTTTTTATGTGCAGGAAGGGACACCTTCCTGCACATAAACAACCATTAGAGGTTATTGCCTCGTTCTATGTGTGCTGCAGAATGCAGCACGCATAGAAAGAGGAGAAATAATAGAGAAATTAATAGATTTCTCCTTGTTGCACCTCCCTACGCCTCACCTGTAGGGTGGCGTAGCGTTCAGACGCATTTCCAGATTTACGATTTCTTATAAATCTGGAGATGTGTCAAGTTCCATGGGTGTTGTGTGAGAACACCCACAGCAACACCCATGGAACACCCCTTTAACGCAAAGTGCTGCGTGTAAAGGGGCCGTATTTGCAAGGACAGGAAAAGCCACGCAGGGTGGCTTTTCCTGCCCTTGTAGATATGGGGCAGAAAAATTTGCTTCTGGTGCACACTGGCAGCGCAAGGGGCTTGTAAATCTGCCCCATTGTACTTACCTGTTATGATGGTAGCCAGAGCCCCCCTCGGATACAGACAATACCCAATTTTAAAACAAAGTTTCGCCTAAGTTAAGAGGTGTAAGTACAGTTGTTGGGTACAATTGGCTTCTTTTGTGGATACAGCAATGGCCTGTAACACGTAGTTCCTTCCAATGATACATTATGCTTCTCTTTTACAAAAGACTAAAGTGCTCTTGGAAGTAAAAAACGAATAGGCCTCAGCGGGGAAATCTTCTTATGCGGTTGACTCCTCTGGAAACGGCACCTTTGGGAAAATAAACAAATGTTCTTCTGAACAGTAGGATCCCATTTACATTTTGTACATTGAAAAGGTAAGCGGAATGATTTTACAGCAGCGCTTCTTGTAAGCGAAATCCCCTGTGCCGCGCAGTTATTACCTCCGTTTTTTTTATATTTCGCACGATGCATTTTTAAAAGCTTTTGAAACGGGTCTCCAGCTGCAAACGGAATTAGTTGCAGGCCATCTCGGAATAATGCCCAGAGCAGAAAGTGAAATGTACGCGGCTCTTTAAAAAATAAAAATGGGTATCCCGCTGCCGAGACGTGTTTGCAGAGCGTAAATGGCGACGCCGAGTGCCAAAGCCGCGAAATGTTAATGCTGTGTTTTATCCAACATAAACTGGGAACCCTGCGGGCCTCTGACGAGCCCACGGCCGCAACCTGACTTATAAGGCTCTCGCCACAGCCACATCCCTAGTGGTCCACTTCGTTTAATTTCCATTGTGCGGGGTCGGGGGGACATTCTTTCCATAAACGCGTTCTGCGTGCACCTGCCCTTTTCTATTTTCATCACTCTGGAACTATTCAGCCTTCCAGCTATTTTGTTTGTTTTGTTGTTTTCAGCTTATTTTAGTCGTGTACGCTTAGGGTTTCAACGGGCTGCCTCGAATGCCTAAAGAAATTCCCCTGCATTAACTTGGCTGGGAACATGGAAACATGCCAGAGGCCTAGCAGTTAAATATATGGCGTGAGCCAGGTAAGGGAATTATAAGCCTGACACAAAAATAAGCTGGGGTAATCAGTTTGCACTGGTGCTCAGGAATGAGAGAAGTATTATAATATAGAGGTAGTAAACACAGCGTATTATGTATGCATGTGAACCCTCTAGAGATCAGTTTGCACAATTAGTCGAGTGTGCCCTGCAGTGTAAAAAGTACTATCTCGGGGAGGTCTAAAAAAATCCCATGGTAGGCAAGCGGTACATTTCACACAGCAATAAAACAAATATATGCTGTTGCTGTGGAATCTAAATTAATATCAGCAGGAAACAATGTTATGGTGCTTTCTTGCCAAACAATACATATGCAGCTCTGAGGAGTAAGGAAAAACTGTTAGGAAACATAGGTGATTTTGGCTGCCATGATGGATGTCCGAGCGTTATCAATGGGTGGAAGCTGTGTAGGTGCTCTGATCACAGTTAACTTCTCATTCAAAGGGGCTCCATTGACACTGCCAGACTGCCTGTAAGGCCAGTCCAACACTGTGCAATAGGAGTCACAGGCTAATATTGTGCATCAGAAGAGAACAGGAACGAATGCATCAACGCATATCAGGGTGAAATGTGGTAGGAGATCAGAGTGATTTGCACCATGGAAGCACAATGTGATGCATCTCCGTTGTGGAAGCACCTCAGGAAAGCATAGAGTGATGGGCTTGAAAGGGCGAGATTTTGATCGATACCTTATATCTATTGATCCAAACCTCGATCTGGTCGACTGAACCTTTATTGCCTGTCTTGGAAGGAAACAGTACACCTATCTGCAAGTTAGTTCACCCAATAAAGGACTCTACTCTTAAAGATCACGGACAACTTCTAGGTTTCAAAAGTTTATTGTAAAGATATAATGAGCTGCAAATACAAGCATCTCAGAATGAGATTCACGAGATACACAGGTCCAATTACATACATGTGCTCTCGAAAAGCCCTCAGACGAGCAACAGAAATCACTAACACAAGTTCTAAAAATAGCAAAGCTATCAGCATAGACGCATATCTCTCCTTCATTTAGGTTGGAGGAAAACAAACACAGGTTAGGCGTCCCTAGCCTGTTCTAGATGGTATCCCTACTTAACCAAATCCCAACCTAACAAAGGTGTCAGCAATGAATGACCCCCAAGGGAAGTCACCCACTCTAAGTCTCTTGGTGAAAACTTAAAGTTCTCCAGTCATGACCCCTCACTGCCTACCCATCCGCTCTCTAAAGGGTCCTCAGGTCTCTGCTCTAACTCCACCCAGGGGTGCTGTCCCAAATACAAAACAGTCAACAACATTTGAGACGCCCCTTGCGAAACGCCTCTCACGTGGTGCAACTTCAGGCTCTTTCCATGATGCTTTGTATTGGGCCTCAGACGTTAGAGTTGACCTTGCTTCTCAGTCTCTTCTCCGGCCCGCTGATACCCCTTAAACATTCCAGAACCCTCCTCCATGTCTGGGCCGTCTACTGAACAGACCTCTATTCATTCACTTATAATTGGATCCCCCCTTTCCTGTTGCAGACAGATATCTGCCGCCAAGAACCCAACTCTCATAGACTTCTAAAAAGGCTTGCAACATTTCTCAGCCCAGACATGTACGTGTAAATCACTGCTAAAACATTTCAGGCCTACAATATTTCACATTATGATTATAGCATTCAATTTCTTCATTTAATTAAAGCATGTTAAACTCTTATTCTATTATTTGGAAAACATTACTCTAAATCATGGCCCATTAATGCAATGACCAAAAACGTTAAACAATCTGTGTCGTGAAAAGAAACACCTTCCCTTTTAGCTCCAGCTCTGGCCCTGAGGCCTACCACGTTCTGCGTTTTACCACAGACCATCTTATATGTTAACAGCTACACGACATAGATTCAAAATAATCACGTCTAATAAAATCATATAATGTCACACATTTCTGTATTAGTTCCACTTCTACTTAAATCTCTATATTAGCTATACATTTAGAATATAATTTCATATACTATTAGCACTCATGGCATTTCTCTTCATGAATTATGCTCTCTATAGGTAAGTGTGATGTACTCATATATTTATATCAGTTTGCGCTCTCTCAGTTCCCCCCTTTGATGACCTCTCGGGGTCATCACTAACATTTAAACTGCAGTTATTGCTGGCATTCTCTGCGCTTCCAGAGCTCTCAGGCTCCTGTACTGATTATCTTGTATGGCAGCCAATCTCTGCAACTGTTCTCTTTGGGCCCTTTCTGACCTTCTTGCTCTGTACCATTTGAATACCCTCACCAATCCCCACAATACTATCCCACAGATCAATATTATGATGATAGGCTTTAGGATATACCAAATAAAGCTTTTGCCTAAGGTGGAAAACCACCCTCCAACTGTACTCATTCCGTGGCCCACCTTTTCCCAGACATTTTCTCTACTCAAGTCTTCGATCTCTTTGTGTATATTAGTTATGTTCTTAATAACTTTCTCAAGGGGTTTTGAAAGGTCTGGAATGTAAGTGCAACATTCCTGAACCTTCAAAGCCTTACAGACTCCGCCCTCTTTTGCTAATAAGACATCTAATGCAAGCCGATTTTGAAGAACCATAGCCCTTATCGATTGCATCTCTCCTTCTACCAGCATTAAGGACTGAGCAGTGCTGGCAGACAACCTGTCGACAACTGTTGCCAGTCGTCTAATTTTAACATCATTAAGGATTATTCCCAAAAGAGGGAACATAGCTCCAAAGACATCTCCAACCATTTCTGCATCGCCTAAATCTCTCCTTCCCCTCGATGATGTCTGGCCCTCAATGATCAATAAGTCTTGTGCATGATATATTTTGGGGAAGACAATTGCCAAGTAACATGATCCATACCAGTTGTCAGGTAGTCTCACGTAAGCATTTCTTCCACATACAAAATACACATTTGGAATCACTTGCATTCCCTTCAGGAAATCCTTAGTGTAGTACTCTAAATTAAAAGCATGTTCACAGTCAACTTCACCCACGTATACATTTTCATAATACGTTTTGGCTCGGTGAAGACATAACTTTCCTCTTTGCGCTTTATCTAAAGCTATTGGACCACTACTACCCTTTCTCTTGTGTGACTTCTCTTCCTCGGTCCAATCTAATTTCCCTTGTCCTGATTTTTTCAAAATCTTTTGTCTCCTGTAACGATCATCCACCTGCCCTATGAACTTTTTCTCGACTTCTGACACCTTGCATGTCAGATTATTTCTACGGGCATGTGAAGTATCTAAGGTAATCCAAGGAATGAAGAACTTGGCCAATCTGTCTTCACTCTTCCAGTAATCCCATTTATTCATCTGCTTATAATTCGGGACTTCTGGCAACACAGAATCATAATTGGAGAAATAGTATTCAAAACTATCTCTCTCATAAAATATACTAAGCAATAAGCTACATGTAATGCCATATGTCAGAGGGAGGTGATGATATCGAATTCCTTCATCTACAGACGCAGGCAACTGCATGCAGACGTAGCAATCCTTAACCTCCATGGCATCCACGTATTCATACAAAAGTTTAGCATAAGCATTTGACCTAAAGTCTCCTTGGGACTCGTCTACATGTAACCTGCGGGCTTCTGCAGCCAACAACGCTTTCTCTTGAGTGTTTTCCCTTTTCTCACCTGCAACAGTGGGTGTAAGTGTTACTACAGAATTCGCATCAGTTACCTTTACCTCTTCCTCATGTCCCTTTACATAAGAAATTGTTACCACTAAAGCTATTAATATTATCACTCCTACTATTAGTGTACCTATTATACATTTAGCTCTGCGGTTCGGGGTGCCGGCCTCCATTTCGTCAGACAATCTAGCTTTTCCCTTTCTCTTTGCAAAAAAAGTTCTTTTCCTCTCGTTCCTTTACAGTCTCTTTCAATCCTTTTTTGTCTTTAGAATCCACACAGCTGGAGGCTGACAGCCTTTTTCGCAAAAAGTCCTTTCATAGTTCAAAAAGACAACCCTAGCCCTTCTCCATCCACTCAAGGGGTTCCCTAAAATTCTCTGCTTCCTGGGCGCTAGGTAATCTTCTTTTCTTCTGCTTGCTTTATTTACAAAGTCCTTTAACAATCGACTATTAGATTTGTGGTTGCAGCTTCAATAGCATAGTTCAATATTTCCATGCGAAGAGTATGCTCTTCATGTGCTGTTATCGTGGTACCAAAGTCGGGGAATTTCAATTCTGTAAGAAACATGTGTTTTAACTTGCTGAGGCGGGGAGGTCTGGGGAGCACGAATGTTAGTGACCCTTCTTGTTCGACACCGGGTACCAACAGTTGTATTTCCACGGTGATAATGGGCTCAGAACTGGACACCACCACCGCTCGGATCCTCCCTGTCTCCGGTTTCACAGACATTTGTCGCCAGATATGTCCACTCAGGTGTGGAGTATCTTCTGTTAGGCACACGCACTCTTCTTGACCTCCTTCGGTTCGGTGCCTCAGCGCCCTGAGCACCTTCTTCTGGGTCTGAGTCTTCTGATATCGGAGGAAGGGTTGCTTCTGGAGTTGACCTCAGGCTAGAACTTCTTCTTTGCGGCCAATTTGCTTCTCCACGTGCCCTTCTACTCCTTCTCCTTCTGGTCTGTTCTCGCTCTCTTTCAGACCTGTCAGGGTCAGACTCGTACTCCCAGCTGTCTTCTCCTTCTGTAGCGTCTTCTGTTTCGCTGTTGTACTGACCGTCCTCAGCTTGGTCAGACTCGTTCCCTGCTTCCACTGGCACCTCTACAGCTTGGCTAGCCCCCTCTATGGCTTCTTGGTCCTCAGCTGGACGTCCATCCGAGAGAGGAGCTGTTTCCAGAGGTGCTGGAACCCTTTTCGTATGCGACGCGTGTATCCAGTTGGGCAGGCCTCCCACCTTTACAGCTGTACTTGTGATCAGGATGACCTGGTAGGGCCCACGCCAACGAATATCCAAGCAGCTTCTTCTCACATGTTTCTTCACCAGGACCCAGTCCCCCGGATACAGGTCATGGCAAGGGCCCTGGCACGCTGGAACCTCTGCAGCCTGCACCTGAAGGGACACAGAACGCATGGCGTCAGACAGCCCCTTACAATAGTCCAGGATCATATCATCTGTGATATTTAACAGTGCAGTAGCTGGAATAGATGGCAGTCTCATTGCTCTCCCCATTAACACCTCATGTGGTGACAACCCTGTTCTTCTGTCTGGGGTACTACGAAGGCTCATGAGTACTAATGGCAGGGCATCAGGCCAACTCAGGGTCGTTGAGGAGCACACTTTCGCTATTCTGGACTTGATCGTGCCATTAATTTGTTCCACAATTCCTGAGGCTTCTGGTCGGTAACTGCAATGGAGCTTTTGGTCTATATTCAGTGCAACACAAATCATCTTCACAAGCTCGCTGTTAAAATGTGTTCCCCTATCTGATTCCAAAAAGGCCGGCACCCCGAACCGAGGGATAAGTTCTCTAAGCAGTAACTTAGCCACTGTGAGGGTGTCGCACCTACGTGTAGGGTATGCCTCAACCCATCTGGAGAACACACAAACAACCACCAGGACATAGCGGAGGCGGTTGCATCTTGGCATTTCAATGAAATCTATCTGCATTCTGTTGAATGGACCTCCAGACCTTCCTATGTGACTTAGTGCAACTGGTGTTCTTTTCCCTACATTCAGCTGCTGGCAGGTCACACAACGCTGGCACACTGCTTCTGCTGCTATTCTAAACTTAGGATTGTACCAAGTCTGTCTAAACACTCTCAGCATAGCATCTCTCCCTAAGTGTACGGGACCATGTATGAGTCTAGCCATTGGACTCACCATCTCATTGGGCAACACTGCTCTGCCGTCTGCTGAGACCCAAAAATGAGTCTCACCCATTACACATCCTGCCTTTACCCATGTTTCCTTTTCTGAATCAGGAGCATTTTCTTGCATGGTTGACAATTCATCCCAAGTATCAACAGTTTCCAGTATCATGGCTAATTCAGTTCTCACATTTATTCCACCCACATCCACCTCTGTGAAAGAGTAACCTTGTTCTGCGCAATACCGCGCAACTTCATCAGCATATCTATTGCCTTTCGAAACAAAGTCCTCATTTTTGGTATGTGCGATGCACTTTACAACTGCGATACTTGCTGGACATTGCAATGCTTCTAACAACAAGCGCACAAACTCTCCATTGCGAATGGGAGAGCCTGAAGAAGTCATGAACCCTCTTTGAGACCATAACTGCCCGTAATCATGAACTACCCCAAACCCGTATTGGCTGTCGGTGTAGATGGTGACTCGAATTTGATTGCCTGCTAAGCAAGCACGTGTTAGGGCAATAATCTCGGCTACCTGAGCGGAGTTTACTCCTTCCAGGCACCCTGCTTCCACAACTCCTTCAATTGTACAAACAGCATAAGCTGCTCTCAACTGCCCAACTTCGTCTCTTACACATGAGCCATCGACAAAGAAAACTTCGTCTGGGTCGGTCAGTGGCTCATCTACGATGTCGGGTCTGGGTTTGGTGCATAGTTCAGTCACATCGAGACAGTCATGGTCTGTATATTCATCATCATCATCAATATCATTTGGAAGTGGCATTAAGGTAGCAGGGTTCAAAACAGAGCATCTCTTGAGGGTCACGTTCTCTGCAGCAAGAATAACTTGCTCATAGCGCGTGAGCCTGCTATTGGTCAGATGCTGTGTTTTGGTCCTGGTCATCAACAGTTCAACAGAATGTGGCACGCACACCTCTAACGGGTGCCCCATGACGATATTTTCACATCTCTCAATGCTGACACCCGTTGCAGCAACGGATTTGAGACATCCGGGCAACGCTGCGGCTACTGGGTCTAAAGTAGCTGAAAAATAAGCAACTGGTCTACGGGCATTCCCATGGATTTGGACCAACACAGACAACGCACAACCTTCTCTCTCACAACAGTAAAGAAAGAATTGTTTATTGTAATCAGGCATTCCCAATGCCGGAGCACGACACAGGTCCTCTCTCAGCTGTAAGAATGCCATCAAACAGTCTTTGTCCCATGGTACCGGATCACTCACCTCCTTGTGCGTCAGTTTTTGCAAAGGTTTTGCTTTCAGTGAAAAATTCACGATCCACTGTCGGCAATAACCCACCATCCCTAGGAACATCCTGACCTCTCTCTGTGTCTGAGGCGCGTTCATTTTCATGATCGCCTCTATCCTGTCTGGTGACACCTTTCGTTTGCCTTTCTCAATTCTGTGTCCCAAGTACTGTACTTCTGTCAGGCAGTACTGCAATTTTCCCGGGGATACCTTATGCCCATTGGCAGCTAGGTGATTTAACAAAGCAATGGAATCTTCCCTGCAAGCTTCTTCTGTTTCTGACGCCACAAGGAGGTCGTCTATGTACTGGACCAGAACTGACTTCTGGGGCAGCACTAGACTTTCAAGATTTTTCTTCAGAAGCTGGTTAAAGATCGATGGACTCTCTGTATACCCCTGAGGGATACGACACCATGTTAGGACACGATTTTCCAGCTTAAATGCGAAAAGAAAATGGCTATCTTCGTCCAAAGGGATCGAAAAGAAAGCCTGACAAAGATCTATCACAGTGAACCACTCAGCTTGGAATGGAATCTGAAACAGTATCACTGATGGATTCGGTACCACTGGACAACATGAAACGACTATGTTATTAATCTTTCGAAGGTCCTGCACTATCCGAAATTTCCCATTTGGTTTCTGCAGACCCATAATCGGGGAGTTACATGGACTACCCACGATTTCTTTCAGTATTCCCTGTTTAATCATGGACTCGATCACGGGTTTTATGCCTGCAATCGTTTCTGGAGTCAATTTATACTGGGGTGTTCTTGGGAACTCAGCATGCGGTTTCACTACAATTTTCACTGGGTCCACCCCTTTGACCAATCCAATCTCTTCCCCAGTGAAATCCCATACCTCTGATGCCACTGTCTCTCTCAAATCCCAGGGAAGCTCGTCTACTGTCAAAGTAGGGTACAGCTCCACACATATTCTTGAGTTTGCAACTTTGAAATCTGCATCATCATCATTAGTCAATACCTCCACTCCCTGGGGTGTACAATATATAGTACAATTCAATTTGCACAACAGGTCTCTTCCTAGCAGACACACAGGGCTTGAATCGCAAACCACAAATTGGTGCTCATCGCTGTACTTCCCTATTTTCACCTGTACCGGTTCTGTCAATTGGCTGGTTATTCTCCTGTTTGCGACCCCTACCACCTGTATGGTCTCTCCAGACATGGGCAGGTCTGGAACTGCAGCTGATCTGATCGTGGATCTAGTGGCTCCTGTGTCCACCAGAAATGTCGTAGGGCACCCTGCTACTTCTGCTTCAACATAGGGTCCCCTCTGATCTACCTCTAAGGCTGCCCCAAGGGTGCAGTCTTCTCTTTCCACTCTCTGTCCGGTTAATGGGTCCACATAATAGCACTCTTCACCTTCCACAAACAGGGGCATTTGTCTATAGGTCTTACCCATACTCCCTACTCGAGGAGGTTGCGGGAACTGGGCTCGGGGAGGAGCCCCCCCCCCTTTGAGCACCTTTCCTTGGTATTGCGTCGCCCCTCTCATAGGTGCGCTCTGGACCTCTTCCTCCTCTATCTCTTGCTCTCCTATCTCTACATTGTAAGGGCACTCGCGTTTCCAATGCCCCAACTCGTTGCACTGGTGGCACCTAGTCGTTTTCTTCAAGGTAGCTATGTCTACTCTGGGTCTGAAGGTAGTACTCTCCTCATTACCCTTGTTCTGACTGTACTGCTTCTTACCTCCTGTACCTGTCCCTTGCTGCTGTTGTTGCGGTCCCCCCTTTCCTGCTGCCTGCAATTGTACCACCATCAGCTTCTCTTTTAGTTTCTTAGCCTTGGAGTCTACCTCATCACAGCAGTACCTAGCATATCTCAGTATTTCATCTAGGGGTCTACTTTGCCAACAAATCGAGTGTTGCTGAATCATTAAACTAATATCCGGTCTCAGTCCCAGGACGAACTTGGACACGAATTGCCCTATGTCCTTTGGATCCATTACATCCAAGCCGCTATACTGTTTAAACGCCTTCAGCAATCTCTCGTAATATTCATGGACTGTCTCTTTGGGTTCCTGTCTCGTTCTGTCTATTCTGACCCAATCTATGTCTTGCATTGGCACCTTCTCTTTCAGCCAAGTCATCACTCTCTCGAATTTTGCCATCACGATCTCGGACGGCCCATTAGTCCTAGCATCTCTCTCTGGCTCCGTTGTGGGCCACTCAGCGCTAACCTTGCATGCTGTCCACAGATCTCCTGGTACTACAATGTCAAACAGCGTGTTCAGATCTATCCATAGGACTTTTGAGATCTTTACAAACCTCTCGACTTGCTTGTACCACTCCACGGGGCTCTCTCGTAACTTGGGGAAAGATGTGGTAAAAGCAGCTAAATCTCCCCTACTCCAAGGGACATGTACATAGCTCCCATTGGCAACTTCACGCAAAGGGTAAGCTTCTATTCCCTGCTGTCCTGGTGTTATACCAATCATGCTTCTTCTGCCGGTCCCTTTCTTGGACCACCTCTCTTCCCATTTATCTAGTGCCCTCCATGTCCTTATTCCAGTAATCAATTCCCTTATGTGTGTTTTCAGCCCAATCGTTCTCCTCTCATCTAGATCTCGATCTGAGTAATGTAGCCTGTGGTTACCCTGTAATGCTTTGGTTCTTGACAAGTCCACCATATATTTGCCTGCTAGTTCGACTAACTTCTCATGGACTGCTCTCGCCTTTCGTGTGATGTCCTTTGCCATATACAGTATTTCATCCTGTTCATACATTTCCATTCTTTCTAAAGGCAGGGTACCATCTACCATGTCATCCAGATCTGACCTTAAGCTGGAGACATCAAGTCTCTTGGCTTTTATCTCAGCTCGCAATATGTCTTTTGAAGGGGGCTCGCTGGTCTCCCTACCATCCCAACTTCGAGCTCTGCGTTTGGGCTCAGGAGAATTAATGGGTGGCCTCCCTTGCTCCCATCTCTCCAGGTCCCATGCTCGGCCATCCAATCTTGGAAGGTGATGGAACACGGGCCTTTTATCCCTACTCTCTCTCTGCCCACTCTCGTCTTCTTCTCTCCTCTCACCGCACATCTCTCTGTTATTTTCCCTCTGGTCGCTACACTCCCTTTGCCTCGTATCGCTCAGTATCCGATACGATCCTTCCTGGTTCCCCATATTCCCTGGGCTGCGCTCATTTCTGTCATCACAGGGACTATGGTGCGACCTCTCACAACTCCCATTCTGTTCTCTGGTGCCAGGCACACAGTGTGGACACTTAAAGCTGTTCCTGTACTCTTGCGCTCTCCTCTCCCCTTCACTGAGTATTGGGCACGCCACCCCTCCACTCCCGGGGCCCCCGTTTTCCAGGTCTGTTCTACCTCCATTCCGGGCCCAATGGGTGACTCCCCTACTCCCTCTACAGTCCCACTCCGGGCTACTCTCCCCAGCCCCGCAGTGAGTTCGTGCTCTGCTGTCCTGACTTTCCCTTTCTGCTTCTGCAGCATTGATGCACTTTTGAGCCTTCACTGCCTCATCCCACTGCTTCATGTACTCATTTAGCTCTTGAAAGGATTTTCGTCCTGATCCCCTCAGATCCATTGGCCATCTAGGGCCCCCAGGATCTCCTCCTGGGTCCCCTGCTGTGTGCATCGGGGTGCTCCACTCTCTGGGTATCGGCATCTGACTTGGGGAATTAGTGGTATCGTTCCTCCTTGCCTGCTCTGCTCTTTCTCTGTCTTTCCGTTTCCGTTCTTCCCCTCTTGCTCTCTCTTGGTCATATATCGATATTATAGGACCTATGGTAACAGGTACCTGTAGTGCATCTGGTAATGGGTAGGATGTGGCGCTTTCCGTTTCCGGCGCTCTTTGTACCACAAACCTACCGACTACCTGTTGCACCTGACTAGGCTGGAGCAACTCTTTCTTTGGCTCAGGATCCCACTCTGAACTGGGAAGCGGTCTATGCTCTCCTGCATTGCCCCCCTTTTCTCCTTCAGTATTCTCGACCTCTCCCCCTGCTCTATTATACGGGGGTGGCCTGTCTGTCAGTAATCTGTTTATCAGGCTGTCCTCTGTTTCACTCTCGTCATCTTCTTCTAGGGGGCTTTTATTTACTGGCGCCTCTAACACTGGGTACAGTTTATTTATTTCCAAATTATGCACTCTCCATCTTTTAGCATCCGCATCCCACCTGGCATCCTGTACTGCCCTTACCGAGCGTTTCACCCTTTCTTGTCGTCTGTTCATATTCCTTTCATGCGCTGCCCTAAGCCATGCCTCAAGGGCTTCAAACTGGGTTGGTCTAGGCAAGGGTCTCTTTGAGGTCATGACTGATTTCAATCGATGTAACACCTCTAATCTGAACGTCCCGTACTTCGGGAACGTCAGTTCCTCGTTTCCTTCAGTACTCTTACTCCACTCTGATATCCAAAGGATCGTATGCAACCCAACATTTACTGCCATATAACGAGCTGGCGTACCCTCCGGCGGGGCTTCTTCCCCTTCATACGATCCTCGCCTCTCTTTCTTAAACAGCGCTTTCAACCATTTAAAACACTTCATAATTATGCGCACAAAATTCAGCCTCGCTACTCTGTTTACTTCCTGATGACAATCCACCAATCCTGTCGCGGCTTTGCTAGCTTGGCCTATCACAGCGCGGTCTTTCTCCTGTTGGCCAATCACGTCGCGACACCACCTGACGTCTCTTTTCTCCGCTTCGCAGCAGCACCCCTCCTTTCTCAACTCGTCTCCCGGTTATGCATGCGTCCCATTCATACACTGAAAAATGACTACTTCCGACCAAGCGGTCACTTCTCTCGACTGTACGTCCACAGTCTATCTGTAATTGTCAACACAACTGACGAGATGTCTATCGTCTTTCTGATAGGTTACTTACACACACAGTAACTTCCGACCAGCGTCCGTTACTCACGCACTCACTCTTACGTTCCCCCTATCTCGGTCTCTCGGGTGATCAATGGTACCTCATGACCCCCTTCACACTAGTTGACAATTACTCTGGGTGTCCGATACACCCGAACCACTTAAGCTCTCCTTGAACTTAAGATTTCCACCGGTTGCGCGCGCTCACAACCTGTTCCACAGTCACTCTACAGACATTCAACTCCGCCAAACATTACAACATAGATACAATACAAAACACCGCAATCTAACACGCATAACCCTTTATACTCACTCTCTCTGATACTGCTGCTTTTTCTGTCTCACGTCATCCGGATCTTCATCTGCGGGCTGTTCTTCCGATCATCGATTTCTAGGGGCCTTGGGGTAAGCTAACCTGGCCTAGGTCACCGTCCTCAAGAAGGCAACCATCCTCTATAGCTACCAACTGAAAGGGCGAGATTTTGATCGATACCTTATATCTATTGATCCAAACCTCGATCTGGTCGACTGAACCTTTATTGCCTGTCTTGGAAGGAAACAGTACACCTATCTGCAAGTTAGTTCACCCAATAAAGGACTCTACTCTTAAAGATCACGGACAACTTCTAGGTTTCAAAAGTTTATTGTAAAGATATAATGAGCTGCAAATACAAGCATCTCAGAATGAGATTCACGAGATACACAGGTCCAATTACATACATGTGCTCTCGAAAAGCCCTCAGACGAGCAACAGAAATCACTAACACAAGTTCTAAAAATAGCAAAGCTATCAGCATAGACGCATATCTCTCCTTCATTTAGGTTGGAGGAAAACAAACACAGGTTAGGCGTCCCTAGCCTGTTCTAGATGGTATCCCTACTTAACCAAATCCCAACCTAACAAAGGTGTCAGCAATGAATGACCCCCAAGGGAAGTCACCCACTCTAAGTCTCTTGGTGAAAACTTAAAGTTCTCCAGTCATGACCCCTCACTGCCTACCCATCCGCTCTCTAAAGGGTCCTCAGGTCTCTGCTCTAACTCCACCCAGGGGTGCTGTCCCAAATACAAAACAGTCAACAACATTTGAGACGCCCCTTGCGAAACGCCTCTCACGTGGTGCAACTTCAGGCTCTTTCCATGATGCTTTGTATTGGGCCTCAGACGTTAGAGTTGACCTTGCTTCTCAGTCTCTTCTCCGGCCCGCTGATACCCCTTAAACATTCCAGAACCCTCCTCCATGTCTGGGCCGTCTACTGAACAGACCTCTATTCATTCACTTATAATTGGATCCCCCCTTTCCTGTTGCAGACAGATATCTGCCGCCAAGAACCCAACTCTCATAGACTTCTAAAAAGGCTTGCAACATTTCTCAGCCCAGACATGTACGTGTAAATCACTGCTAAAACATTTCAGGCCTACAATATTTCACATTATGATTATAGCATTCAATTTCTTCATTTAATTAAAGCATGTTAAACTCTTATTCTATTATTTGGAAAACATTACTCTAAATCATGGCCCATTAATGCAATGACCAAAAACGTTAAACAATCTGTGTCGTGAAAAGAAACACCTTCCCTTTTAGCTCCAGCTCTGGCCCTGAGGCCTACCACGTTCTGCGTTTTACCACAGACCATCTTATATGTTAACAGCTACACGACATAGATTCAAAATAATCACGTCTAATAAAATCATATAATGTCACACATTTCTGTATTAGTTCCACTTCTACTTAAATCTCTATATTAGCTATACATTTAGAATATAATTTCATATACTATTAGCACTCATGGCATTTCTCTTCATGAATTATGCTCTCTATAGGTAAGTGTGATGTACTCATATATTTATATCAGTTTGCGCTCTCTCAGGCTTCACAGGAGCACTTGGTGATTTGCTTCATGGGAGTTGTGCTGGAAATGATAACTGGCCAGGTTGCTGTGCATCAGAAAGGCATTATGTGATGCAGAGTTCTAGGGCACAGGGTTTTGTGCATATTAAGGGACACATGGCAATATACAGTGGGTGCACAGGAGATGTATAAAGGGGTGCGCCATAAGTAACCTGCACACATGTCACTTTTTCCTCCTGTATTGCACCGTTTGCTACCTCATGTATTTTGTTTGCTCACAATTGTCACTTTTGCCTCATGTAAACTTAATGTTTGCTTTTGTTACATGCTGACTTGTAATTTTCTTCTCATGTATCATTACTTTACCTATTGTGAAGTGCTCTGACGCCTTTGGGTAAAGTCCGCGCCATATAAAAACGCATAAATAAAATAAAATAAAATAAAAGGCAGTCCTGGCTCCTCAATTTATCAAGCCGTATTTTTTGCTCGTTAGGTTGTTTTACGTTTACACTTATATTAGTATAACCAAAGCTGCTAGTCCCACAAAGCCGTACTGGCTAAATAAAGTGTCTAATGGCATCTCACATTACATTTTTCTTTTGCTGAAAATATACTTTCCCAGTTCATGACAAGTTGAAATGTTTTTGTTTTTGGCTCATTTAAATTTTGCTTGCTTTTTCGGTTTCACCCTTTCTGAACAAAAAAAGTGTCTCCTGAGTAACATTTTCCAGCACTTTGCATTGTCCGGGAATACCTGGTTCCCTGTAATAAATCTTTGTAATGGTACCTGTGAAAGATAACACTTGTGAAGGAACCTGGTTGCCACCAGTCATTTGTACTGCCTGACTAGGATGATTACAGCAAAGGCTATATTTCATTACCAACACTGCCAAACCAATGAAAACAAGGAATGTTTGTAAAAGAAAACAACGAGGAGTCAAACATCTATTCCTGAAGCATGGATCTGGTCACACAACCAATTGCCAGCAATTCAACATTTCATTCACAGTCAATTTAGCTATTACTTCTATTAGGATTTACTATAAAGCAATCGATCTTAGTCTAGAAAGCTGTGAAACTGTGACTTTTGGGCGGGATGGTGTCGAAAGAGGATGGAGAGATATGGGAAAACGTGGGAATTCTTAGGAGTAAGCAGTCAGACGGACAGCATAAGGGAGACAGGAGAAGGAAAGTAGGGCAGAATAATGGATTCTGCTGGAGTGTTTTTTCATATAATTGTTATTAGGAAAAACGGCCAGTGGTTTAAATGACCCCCAGCTTGGCAGAAGCAACATGGAATTAGCTATATTTAAGGTGTATCAAGTGCTATTGAAAAATAAAATGAGTCATGTATCAACTGCAAAAAGATAAACACTTTATCTGTGAAACTGCTTACCAAAAGTATACTTCTCAATAGCTTCCATTCGCTTCAACACCTGCCCATCTCTTTCCCTGTAGCAGGCAGGTGCATCAAGAGAATGCACCTGTGAATGTAAATGCACACCAAATTGAGCAACTGTTGATCAAAATTCTTTTTGCACCTTACTTTAAGACAATTTAACACCCACCAGAAATTTAACATTGGGGAAAATGGAAGTCATCTGGTATTAGCTTGTTTAATACTTCATTAAAAAAATCAATTTGATTCATAATGGAATGGAAGTCAAACAGAGTTTCTCTGCTGCTCACCCAGTAAGGTTCCGGTGCCTCTGCCCTCCAATCTTTGGCCTCTCTCCACAGGGACTTCGTTCGGATTTTCAGAGAAGGTTCGGAACCTCTGAGTTATTCTAGACGATTATCTTTCTCTTGAAAAGCGTGTCAATGGAGTAGCAGGGGTTTGCTTTGCTTTCCTTAGGAGTCTTGGAAAGCTTTTTCTAATGCTACCTGTACATGGCAAATCTATAATTGCTAGGAGTGTAGTGCTTAGGAGACTGGATTATACTAATGCCCTCCTCCTGGGAGCCCCTAACTATCTGACTAAGAAACTACACAGAGTTCAGGTTGCTACATCCAAACTGACTCTTAAAAGACCGTGGAGATCCTCCGCCTCCAGTGCCCTCAGGGACCTTCATTGGTTACCGATCCAACAAAGGAACCTCTTCAAATCTCTCTGTATTGTATTTAAAGCCCGTCAGAATAAGGGCCCACGCCACTGCAGACCTGACGGAGGAAATGTGCCCCAGGTAGATCACTATGTTCAGCTACAGCAAACCTTGCCCAAGAACACATATTCTGCAGGGTGCGTCAAGGGGGACGGGCCTTCTCAATCAAAGCTGCTCAGGTCTGGAAAAAACTCCTGCCTCACCTAAAATGTCAGGTTGACCTTCTTAAGTTTAGGAAAGCCCTGAAGGCCTGGCTTTTCCCCAAAAAATAATGATCTGATGACAGCTACCCCTACCTCCTGCCCCCTACCAGGACTTTAGCGGCCCTAGCACCAGGATACTAGTCTGGTCACAGTGCACTCTACAAATACACCATACAAATACAAATAAGGACGAACTGGAAGTTGTTCCCAATGCTTTCTTTAAACTTGAGTGTAGGTTCTGTTTTCTAGTTTTAACATAAGTAACAGTGGTGGCCCATCATTACAGTCACCGGGTATTCGCCTGCTCCCTTTTAGAACCCCTATGTAAGTACATCAACTTAATTTTAAAACCACGGATACATACCAATAAATCGTACACAAGAAACACCATGGAGGTCATCAAGATTATAGAGAATCAACCATTCACACCATAAGACCAATTTCTGGTGAATGTGGACATTTTCTCATTGTAAATGAGTATTCCACAAGGCCAGGCTATTGAGATAATACGAAACATTCTGCATAAGAGGGAGAATCCTATTTGGGTCCCCACAAACCTTATAGTTCATCTGTTGAGAGAAGCGATGACTAAGAACTTCTTTGTTTTTCTTAATGATCATTATTTTCAGACAGAGTGGGTTGCCATGGGAGCTGCATTTGCTTCATACCTAGCCAATCTATTCATGGATAAGCATGAGTGCACTCACATATATGCTACTAATAATCCCTACTTAGATAACATCACAGTATGGCAGAGGTATATAGGTGACGTGCTGATGATCTGGAGAGGTGGAAAACAGGATCTAACCAATTTTTTCTCATGGTTAAATGAAAGGCCCCTGGATAACGTATTCACTATAACCTACAGCATAAAATAGATCCATTTTCTGGATCTTAGTATCAAAGTTTAGGATGGGAAACTCTATTTGACATTATTTAGAGAGCCATCTGAACATAACACACTGTTGAAATACACATTTTCTCATTCAAGAAACTTAAGGAACAATCTCCCCTATGGCCAATTCCTCAGAATCATGAGCAATGGTTCCTGTAGGGTGGACAACTTTAAGAAACCTGATATTTTACTCCAGTGGTTACAAGAACGAGGTTACCCCAAAGGTCTGTTGAAAAGGGCACATGAAAGAGCGTGGTACTGTCCACTAGATACTCCTGTCGAGACACATGATAAATCAGACCCCACACAAGGTGGGATGATCTGTGTAACCACATGTTGTACCCAGAGTAAAAACATTAATAAGATAATTTACAAGCGTTGGGATCTTGTATCTGATGAGTTGGATACTGAAGGAACACAACTGTTTACCTTCAGGAAAGGCAGAAGTGTGAGGAACGTTATGGGTAATTCAATGCTGAAAGCACTAAATCCTCCACTTTTAAGATCCCAGTGGAATTTACCCCGTATTGTAGGCCACTATAAATGTAGTAGGTGCAAGGCATATGATTTGACGATGAAGGCTAAAGAATGCAGACATAAAGAACATAACTATACTCTGAGATACTACTCTAACTACAATAGTACTGATGTTGTATATGCTTTCAAATGCCTATGCAACCGATTGTACGTAGGACAAACATGGCAAAAAGTGAGGGCAATGATTCTACAACATTGCATTAGGATTCCCTGCAGAGTACAGGGGCCCACTAGTTGAACATTTTACTAGAGTAACCAAAAGCGGAAGGTGCACTCAAATGAAGTCAAAGGAACAGGAATTATTTTGTAAATTTCTTCTTCTTTATTCAGAGTATATATTCTCTGTGAGAAAAGGCACCGCCAACGCGCTTCGTTCCCTTTTGTGCCGTGGGAACTTCGCCAGGGCATTAATATGTTAATTTCCGAAACACAGATAGTCCAGATCGCCAAAAAGAAGGATGATCTGAAGAAGAAAGTCCTTGACTACGAGATTCTTAAATAAGATCCTAGGGCCTTATTTATGAAGGTCTTGCGCCGCCGGTGCGTCACTTTTAAAATGGGAAAAAGTGACGTACCAGTGGCGCAAGGCCTTCATAAATGAGGCCCCTAGTATCTCCTCGTCTTTGTTATGGCAAGGGCTCCACGGTAAAATGCGTTTGCTAATAATCCAAATGCAAAGAATCCACAAGAGAGTGAAGATATCTGACAGAGTCTTATATATCTTCTTAAATTCAAATGAGAGCTATCTTGTAATTCTTAATCGATTCAACAAGAAATAAAATATTGGCCAATAAACTTCACGAGAAGGAATCTCGCTTACATAAGGCAACAGTATGGGTAGCAATATACCACTTATTAGTCACGAAGTCAGAATTAATTGTTAGTGGTCCAAATCCGACCAGGGTGGACACGAGTCAAAGGTACGGCACCTGTAATAGGGCGCCGACAGCAAAAGTCACCGTGGAGTAGTGTGTCGCTTTTGGTTATTCTATTGTTGTAATTCATACATCTTTGAGCAGCGGATGTTTGGAAGTGGTTGCACCATCTAATATTGTAAATATATGGAACCATTGTGCTTGACCTTTGTCTGCTGTTTTGTGCCCTTTGAACTCATTTTACTAGAGTAGGTCATCTTGTTGAGAACCTAAGATGGCTTGTGTTGGAAATGGATATTCCTAACCCAAGAGGAGGAGTCTTATTTAATGTGTTGAGTATGAGGGAATGCAAATGGATACCTATATTAGACACTGTAAATGAAGGATTAGATGGATTTGAACAGATTTCCAGAGAGATAGTATTACCCCGTACTGGCTAATCAGGATCTACAGATATAAAGTGATTTGCTTTCAGTATTACTCACTTACATTGTCATCTACAATCATGTCACCCTATACTGAGAGTCTAACCTTTTTTTGCCTGCGAGATGCCTCACCAATGGTCTCCTAAGATCGCATCACCATTTGATAATTCATATAGTTAATATACATTATGCATTAAAGATGTATTCAATGGTCTGAGCATTGTGTCAATTCTGTTTAATTATCTGTATCAATACAAAAATGTGTCATTTTAGTATGATCATAATTGCAGTAAGGAATTGATTTCATGTTTTGTTAGACGATGGTTCATCAAACTATTATAGTGATCCTTTGATACTATATATCTGTTCAACTATTTTATAGTATTTGAGTAGGATTGTGTTAACACAGATGTACTGATCCAAATCTTCCGACCACCTCATTATAATCAAACAGCGCAAATCTCTATTATTTAAAGGTAATCTGAATTCTGAAGGCCCTTGTTGAAGCATTTTACATTATAGATACTAAGATACATGCAGTGTGTTTTCAGCGGGTGAGTAGGGTAGAGTTATGTTAAGGTGTCTTCAATGGTGGAAGAAGAGTGTAGGTTAACAATGTTAAATTGACTGCATAGTTATTGACACAATGTCTCCTCACACCAGTGAGCCCTGGTCTTAAATCAATCGGGATAGAGCAGAGAGGCATAGACTGCTCACACTAGTCTGCCATGTTGGTGAACAGAACTTGTATCACTGATAAGCATGCACACTCACGTAGCATGCCGCTTCTTTGTTTTTTAGCGGGACTCTTCTGCCGCATCTCAGGTCTATTGCAGAGTGGGCAGAGAATGATCAGTGGAGTTCTAGAAAATTCGGTCATTCATACTCCTTCAGGAGAATCCATTCTCCACTGTAAATTGAAATTTGAGTGGGTGCACCAGCCGCTCTGCGGTGTCCCAGAGAGCACGTACCATTTAGGCATATTGACCTACTCCGAAGTTCCCCGGATGGGAGAAGTTACTTGTCACAAAGGACTACCTTAAAAAGAGCACCTCTAGGGTGCATATGAAACCCATGAGAACACCGGACAATTCATTCTATTTATTTCTATTTGACTCCAGGCTGCATTTTCTTTTAGTCCAGATGAAGACCTGCATTGATGTTTTTAACTATCACATCGAATAAGGATCGACAGGTCAATAATTTACTTATCAAGCCTATACTAGATGTTAAGTCCGACGATCAGCAGAAGAGATAAACCTGTACAGTCAGGACTTATGAATTTGTTTGTTATAAATGGGCATTTTTCCAAATCTATTCTGTTCTGAGAAATTATTTTGTTTTTACCAATACTCAATGAAACACTTGATTTCACCAATTGCACTGCATGAACACGTTTTTACACATTATATTGGAAGCAGCCTTTTCTGTTTGTTTAATGTAATCTTCATTTAATTGTATTGAATACACCAACAGAATGTAAAACAACACCCATGTGTGTTCTGAGTCATTTATTTGATATAATTGTACTGAATACACCAAAGCAATGTGACACAAGACCCATGTGTGTTCTTAATCATAATACACTGCCTCTAGGCTGAGGTCTTACTTGTAGGAAAGGATGTCTCAGCCTGGGGAGTGAAATGGTGGCCTGATATGCTCGGAACCCCTCCTGAACCCAAGAGTGAGGTAAAAAACCTTGGAGTCTGGCTAGACTCGTCGCTTAATTTTATTACCCACACTAAAAAGGTTGCCGCTACTTGTTTTGGGATCCTTCGGAACCTGAAGCCGATCCTAAAATTTTTCGATCCCCCTACTCGCCAGCTCATAGTTCAGTCCTCCATTCTATCTCGACTTGACTATGCGAGCTCCCTACTTTTGGGAGCTAACCAGGCAGAGGTAGGAAGACTGCAACGAGTCCAAAACACGGCGGCAAAAGCCTTGACAGGGCTCCCCCGCTCCCAGTTGGTCTCTAGCACCTTGACCAAACTCCACTGGCTGCCCGTGGACAAGAGGATTGAATTCAAGACCCTCTGTCTGGCATTTAAAATCTTGCACTCTGCATCTCCCTCCATGCTCTGTCCCTTGCTGACCCCCTATATCCCCAGGCGCGCGTTACGCTCAGAAGGTCAGCACCTAGTTGTCATTCCTCGAATAAATCGCATGCGAAAGGGTGGACGCTCTTTCCGCTATCTCGCAGCGAAACTATGGAACGCCCTGCCACTCCAGATTCGGGGCCTACAGGACCTCTTGCCATTCAGAAAGGCTATCAAAACCCACCTCTTCTGTTGATCTCTCTGTTATGTTATTGCCGCATGTCCACTTCTGCAGTAGCCGTTTTCCTGCTCATTAAAGCGCCGGGACGCCCCTTAGCTGGGGCAGCTGCGCGCTATTTAAGCACCTATAACATAATATAACATAGTCATGACAAAAGTGATTATAAGAAATGTATGCTTTTCTCCTTCATGGAATTAATGATCTTATATACTGCTCCCTTTTCTGAAGCATGATGAGTGTCTTTCGGACTGAGCAAAGTTCAGCCTGACTGACCCCCACTATGTCACAGTCAACCAGCCAGGTGCATGGGAGCCTGATCCACGGTTAGCTAGGCAGGAGATCTCACACCTCTGAGGGCAGTGTCATCATCAGTCAGCAAATCCCTGTAAGGATACTCTCCCTCACAACGAAGGAGAGTGTCACTGACAGAGTCAATACTGAGCATATCTAGTTTAAGTCCTGAAGTGCCCCGGGCTGACTATCAATGTTCTCTCACACAACACTTTTGCAATTTATCACAGAGTGGGCTGGGATCAGCAAGTCTCATTGACCTCACTCCACTCTGTAAGGCAAAAAAAACAACTAAGGGCATTATGGGCAAACCTACCGAGCAGTTCCTTTTTTAAAAAAATATTTTTTATTATTCATCATCAGAAAATACAGTTCCACACAGTTCCAACCAATTATTTCGTTCCATATACACATTCCATTTAGCAGATATGTATCATTGAAAAAATTCTCAGGTCATGTAAATCTTTACACAAATGAGCTAAAATTCATGAGAGCGAAAAACAAAAAGTAAGAATTATGATAATATTTTGGAATAGATTACCCCTCTATTCTTAATTTCCAATGCTCTACCGGTGCCCAGATCCGTTTACCTAATTGCATCGCTTTGCGACCTTTTTTTTCATACAATGATTTCTCCAGTGTATACATTGATAACATTCTTATAAGCCATTGGTTAAATGACGGGGATTAGGATCCTTCCACAGGGTTGCTATACAGAGTCGGGATATGGCCATTGCAATATATATAAATTCTTGATGGGGATATCCTGCCCTTCTCTCCCTACACAAAAAATCATAATCTCATTTGTTAAGCTAATTGATATCCTTAGTTCATCCCTAAAAAATATTTCGATCGCCTGTTTAACCACTTGAACGCTATGGGGATTTTTCCCCTGTGCTGTAAATACAGGAACACCATTATTCATGACGAGCTGGGCTCGTCATCAGTGTAGCAGGAGGCTGACATCTGGACATGCTGAGAACATATGAATAGTGTCAGCTTGTGTGCTTTGACATCTGGGACAGGATATTCCACTAATTCCCCCCCATTGTGCTATTTTATGCGGCCTGTAGTATAATTCATGAAAAGTTTTATAACATTGTGCTTGTAAATTAGCAACCTTGCCAATAGAATTAGCAAGCTGCAGCGATTTTCCCCCCTCATTTCCCACTAGGTTTAGCTTCGTCCTCCATTTATCAAAGACTTTAATCCTATCGTCTTCTTTGCGTTCACTCAACACCCCATACAATTGTGAGATTGAGCAGCCCTTCTCATTTTGGATACATTCCATCAGATCCTCTCTTTTAAAATTATCTCCCCCGGGCAATTTCCTTTGTATTACTGACCCAATCTGCAGGAATTTAATAAAGTCTCTACGATCTAGCTTATATATTTAGCATGCCCTTTCAAATGAGATTATACCAGAATAATCTATAATGTCTCCTATAGTACACACCCCAGAGCTATCCCATCTTTTCATGACTTGATCATGAAACACTTCAGGGAGGAGCTCGTTTTTATATAGAGGTGTATAAAAACTCATCCGTCCTAGCTTAATTTTTTTCCGAACCATAGACCATACTGATTTAGCTGCTGCGAAAACCTTAAACTTTGTTCTTTTGTAATAGTTAAATTCTTTAAATGTAAGTAGTCCTTTATTGGAATCTCTAACTAGTAAATCATATGTATCTGGTATACCAAGACCATCCCGCCATCTATCGTTAATGTTTCCCCCGAGAAGTCCTCTAAGATACTGCAAGGATGCTGCTAAATAATATCCTTTAAAATCTGGAACTGCTAAACCTCCCTTTTCCTTAGAAAGTGCCAACATTTTTATAGACCTCCGAGTTTTACCTTTTGCCCATATAAATCGATTACAGACCCTTTCAATGTCCTTAAACCAATTATTGTGAAATATTAAAGGAATAGTTCGAAAGAAATATAACATTTTGGGAAGAAGCATCATCTTAATTACATTGCAACGTCCAATTATTGTAAGATGTAAGTTATCCATCCTATCTAGATCTTGTTTGGCCTTTCTGATCACCGGAGTCAGGTTTTCCTCAACCAGCTTAGATAAATTAGATGTTATAGTTATGCCCAGGTAGACAGCTGAATCTGTGACTCTTTCATCATTTATTGTGGCAAATTGGTTAATGACTATCTGTGTTTTAGTCTGGTTCAGTTTATACCCAGACCAAAGCCCATATTTTTTTGCCTCTTTTTCTATTTCCACTATCGCTGTTGCTGGGGTAGGTGACATAATTGCTAGGTCATCTGCATAACCCAAAATCTTTGTCTCATAGCCATTCAGTACGATAGGAGATATGAGCCTGTTTCTTTCTATATGTCTTATAAAAGAATCAATGTAACAGGCAAAGAGCAATGGTGAATAGGGGCAACCCTGTCTAGTTCCTCGCTTGATGTTAATATTTTCACTCTGTTCCCCCGCTACTCTATGTAACAAACAAATGGAAGAGTAAGGGAATTATTCACCAAAAGTGAATGGGGATTACTCCTGTTCCCCTTGGGTAGGTATGTAGCAAACAAAGAAGGAGTACCACCATACAGATTCAAAGAATCTTAATGGGAAGTGTGTTGGATAAAAGGAAAAAATTCTTCCTTTTATAAAAACCCCTCAGTCACCAACCTAGTGGTGACATGCTTCATCATCGGGGTCCACCCTGATGACCGAATGTCACCAGGGTGTGCTACAACACCTGAATTACAGTGGAGCTGGTTAGTGTTTGGGTGCAGAAAAAGAAATGGTAAAAATTGTCCTGGTATAAACTCATGAAATATATTTTATTTGTGAGCAACTGGACAATACTAAAAACAGTGTGGAGATACCTTGAGGGTAATTATGACCAAGAGTATCTCAGCAAGTTGTCTGGTCTACATGTTTCAACCTTATAGTGGGAAATGCCAGGTTTCCTTCAGGACCATAAAACCAGAAAAATGGACGGTCTACACCCCCTAAAAGGCGTACCCAATCCTAGATTTCTGTAGAAATTGCAAAAATATTCAGATGCAAAATGTGAGCTTCTACCAAAAATCAGTAGGCTCAAGAAAAGAGAGACCTGTGGAAGGAAAGACAAAAAGGAGCGTAAATATACTAAATTACGTGCCTGTAACTTTGTGAAGGTTTTCTCGTGTTCACAAGCAACATGCCAATCCCATTCTTATCAAATAATTGTCCGGCCGTCAATTCAGGCGGTAAGCTGGTACCTAAAGGCCAAGCCAGGTGTCACTAATCCTGGTGGTCAAGGTATCCAAGCGTGGGTGAGCGCCAACAGCTTACACACTTATCAATACGTGCGTGTAGGGTGGCGTAGTATAAATTATAGTCATACACGCCTCCAGACTGATGTGGCGTGGTAGTCCATCCACTCCAAACTACGCGTGAGGATGAGTTTATAAAATGTGCAACAAATACCGGACTTGAAAAGGGGAGACACCCATCAACCAACATACGGAAAGACCAACAAACATATAACATGTAGTGATGATTATGGCCTATCTTACTCATACTAGATGTCTTTTATGCATCGGGGGGCAGAGGAGGAGTTGTCCTCAACTAGAACGTACTCTGCGGGGAATAGAAATTGAAAAAAGGGGTGTCAAGCATTAGCAGCGGCCGCGAGGAACTGCGGCGTTTGTTAGCTCCAAAATGCCGGTGCTCGTTGGTGCTGCAATCAAAAGCAGTATGAGTACTTACAGTTCTGCTGTTGAACGGACGGTGAATTACCTATGGCCGTGCACGCTGCCCCGCTACGGAGCTCTGGAAAGACCGTGTCTATTAATGCCAGCGTTCAGTTACGGGGTGGGCGTGGCGATCACGTGACAGGTTGTCATAGTGATCGGTGTTACATGGGTCTACGGTGTGCGCGAGGTTCACAAAACTCTCGGCGTTCTAAAATACAGTGAACAATGGAAATCAGAACATGCCCTTAATGTCCGTAGTACAGACACTAAGTAAATAAAATTAATGGAATCAAAGGCCGTGATATCCAAAAATCGCACCTAGCTGGGTGTAATATAGGTATGTTGATTCCGGGGTATGGGCAAGCTTATATTGTCTGTAATACAGACACTAAGGAAATTTAAGACAAAAAGCAGTGATATGTCAATATATCGCTGGGTGTAATTAAGATTTGTAGATCCCATGGTATGGGTAATAGAACGCCCGTACTTGTACAACAATAACGTTGATTAAGGCAACAGGACCGCTATTACTCCATTTCCACATATTTCTGTTAATTTATATGGAAGCGGTGTCATTCCTGTCAGTGTCCACTGTTCATGTTACAGCAAAAGAACAGAACGCTGCATGGGAGATGATAGTTAATTCTGTCAAAATAGGGCCACTAGAGGATCTCAAGGCGCTACTGCTGAATGGAGTGGCTGAAAATGAGGCCATGTTAGTCAAAGAGCACCATAAATACACGGGATTAAAAGGAATGTTATTTCATTATTGAGGCCCAAGGAATATTATCATTTAGTCCGATTATGTTAGTGGATAGTCTATAGATCCAGCGTTGTTCTTTTTCGTAGAGCCGGTCTTTTAGATTTGGTCCAGCTTGGATCTGCTCAATGACTGTCCAACTCATGTCGTTCGGTGTGTGGTGGGCTGCCAGGAAATGGTCAGTTAGTTTAGTTGCATTCCTTTTACAGCGTATTGTACTGCGATGTTCGCTGATACGTTGTTTCACCTTCTGTGTCGTCATACCAACATAGGATTTGTCACATGTACATTTGATGAGATATATGACATTGTTTCTATTACAGTTAGTATGAGATCGTTGTTCCCATGTTTTTCCTTCTTCAAGATTGAGAGTTTTTGTATTCTCAGTCAGGTGGCAAACGCTGCAGTCGCCGCATCGGAAATGTCCAATAATGTCCGGAAGACCCCATGCCTGAGTTATACTTTGAGTGACGTTAGTTATTTGCTCTTTTGGCCTGGTATTTACCAGGGTGTCTTTCAGGCTTTTTGCCCTCTTATAGGAAAATAGTGGCTTTTCCCATTTGAGATTGCCAGTGTTCAATATTGCCCAGTGTTTGTTAATACTCCTACTTGTTTGGTTAGAAATGGCATTGTATGTTGTGACACAGGTTAGCGGAATGGGACTGTTAGTCGTGATTTTGTTCTCGAGTAGGGCTTCCCTAGGTTGGTTCCTGGCCCTTTTCTGGCATTTGTTGACAGTCTTGGCAGGGTACCCACGCTGTATGAGTTTTGTCGTGAGGTCCTTGGCTTGGTCCTTAAAATCAGAGAGTTCAGTACAATTTCTGCGCAGCCTCAAGTACTGGCCATAAGGGAGGTTTTCCCTCAATGGGCGAGGATGGAAGCTCTCATATCTGAGGAGATTGTTCTTGGCAGTTGGCTTAAAGTGAGTTTTTGTTATCAGTCTTTCGTTGCATTTGCTGATCTCAATGTCCAGGAAGATCATTTTCTCTTTGTCAATACAGTGGGTGAATCTCAGATTTGGGTCACATGAGTTGATCCAGACTGTAAATTCTTCCAGTAGATCCAATGGTCCTTGCCAACTAGCAAGGACATCGTCTATGTACCTTTTCCAAAATTTGATGTGCTTAGCATAGGGCTTAAGGTTGCTCAGAATGTATTGTTGTTCGAAATCGAACACATACAAACCAGCCACACTGGGGGCAAAAATACTGCCCATGGAAGTGCCTCCTGTCTGCAAGTACAGTGATCCTTCAAACTCAAAATAGTTTCTTTTTAGGGCAAGGGTGGCACACTCTAGTATGAACTTTTTTGGAGTACTGTGGGTCCAAGTACAGTTGTCAAGGGTTTTCTTTAATACATCAATTGTTGCATCCTGGGGTATGCTCGTATATAGGCTTTCTATATCGAGGCTAAGAAGAATGGTTTCATTATCCACTTCCACGTCGTCAAGAAGTACCAATAGGCTTTTTGTATCCTGTAGATACGTGGTAGTAGACTGGACTATTGTTTTCAAAAAGAAATCGCAAAATCGTGATAGTGGTTCTAGGAGGGAACCAATTCCTGACACAATCGGCCTGCCGGGGGGGGGCAATTTTTCTTTTGTGCATTTTTGGTAGTATGTAAAAGTAAGGAGTTTTTCCCTCTGTTTTGCACAAGTAGTCGGCTTCTTGCTTGGATATTTTTTCCTGCAGACTCCGCTGTCTCTACTAGTTGCAGAATCTCAGCCCGAAGTTCCTCGGTAGGGTCTGACTGTAGGGGTTGATAGTTTCTTCTATTATTCAAAAGTCTTATGCATTCTGCATCGTATGCTGATTTATCCATAACCACCAGACCTCCACCCTTATCTGCTGGTTTTATTATGATGTTATCATTTTTCTTCAGTTCCAGTATTGCATTATTCTCTGCTCTACTATTGTTCTGGAATTGGGAGGTGACAGTCATTGCTTCAATGTCATTATACACTACTTGTTCGAAGGTACTTATTTCCACTGGGACTGTATGGGGAGGTGGTGTGAAAGTAGACTTGATTCTGAGCCCAGTTTCATTGGTAACTTCCTCAGTAGGGGTTGTTTCATGCTTCTCGAAAAAGGCTTTTAGTCTCAGTTTTCGAAAGAAAGCTGATAATTCACAGTGTAATTTGAATTTGTCTAAGCGAGCCGTGGGGACAAAGCCTAGTCCCTTGTTGAGTACTTTTGTTTCAGTCTCTGAAAGTGGTTTGGATGACAGATTGGTGACTAGGTCCTCGCATTGCTTGGGCCTGCTTTGCTCCTGGTATTGCTGCCCACTGGGTCGTCTTCCTCCCATTGTACGTTGTTCATTGGTTTTTTCTTTCCTCTTCCGCGTCTGCCCCTGGCTAAAAAAGGAGGGCGGAATTGATTCTGTTGATAAAGGTGTGGTTGAAAAGGTGGTTGCCAACCGTAGAAAGGATATTGTTGTTGTTGGTTGAAAGGATCTTGGAAGGGTGGTTGACTGTAGGGTAGCCATTGTTGGTGGCCCCTGTACCCCCTCTCTGTCTAGGTCTGGCATTGCTAGTGCTGGATCCACCGCTACTATTCGAGGTATTACTGGAGGCGTCTGAATCTGGGTCAGATGGAGCAGGTGCCTTGTAATCAGCGTCAGAATAAGGGTATGCTTTCACAAAGGAAAACCATTTAAGGTCTTTATGGAATTTTTTGACCTTTTGCTGTGTTAAGTTATCCCTATATTCGTTGATTTCCTTATTCAGGTCATCCAGTTTCTTTTTGTAGCCAGTGATGGTGGCCTTAATTTGGGATTCAGTCACTTGTATCTCTACCAAGATCTTCTCTGATAGGTGTAGTGCAGTTTTTAGTATGAGCATGATCCAATCGTGTGTGCAATGCCATGCAATGAGGGCCCAATCTTTCCTAAATTCAGGGTCATCAAGAAAGATACGTGGAGCATTTGTGACTAGTAGTCCCTTTGGTGCCATGTTGTTTGTTAGATATTCTTTGAGTATCGTGCCATGTAAGATTGTCCTTATTCTATTGCGTTTCATCTCTGAGAGTTTTTCCCAGTCTGTGGTTTGGGAGATGGTGTTTGAGATGTTTGCATCCGCAAACATTGTGAGGTTGCTCATGATTGACTCAACTTCCTCTTTTTATAAAAGGAAGAATTTTTTCCTTTTATCCAACACACTTCCCATTAAGATTCTTTGAATCTGTATGGTGGTATTCCTTCTTTGTTCCCCCGCTACTCTAACCTTTATGACTGGGCTTTTATATAGCGCTTTCAATCCCCCTATACACTTTTGCCCGAAGTTAAGTTTATACATTGTTGTCCAGAGAAAGCCCCACAAGACCCTATCGAAGGCTTTTTCTGCGTCCAATAGTATTAAAGACATAGGGTCTCGTGAGGCTGTCATTCCATCAAACAAGGTAATTACCCTTCTAATATGATCGGCTGTCCCCCTGCCTGGAATAAACCCATGTTGGCGGGGTGAGACCACCTTTCCAATTATCGAGCTCAGCCTATTAGCCAATATTTTCGAGTAGGCCTTGGTATCACTATTCATCAGGCTAATCGGTCTATATGACCCGGGATCAGTAGAAATCTTATTCTTTTTTTTAAAAAACACCATCGTCGCTTCGCTCCAGGATTCAGGCGGTTCAGCTCCTTCCTGGATCGAGACCATAAGTGTATTAATGTCCCCCTCTAGTATTGCAAAAAATTGCTTATAAAATTCTAAGGGTATAAGATCGGGTCCTACAGCTTTCCCTGATGGCAGACCATTGAAGGCCATTTGAATTTCTTCTCGGGTAAATTTTGTCTCCAAGCTAATCCTATCTTTCTCCGTAATTTTATCTAATAAAGCCTCTTCCAAATATCTTTCTATTTCCCTCGTTCTTGGCTCTTCTCCCTCTTGATTATAAAGTTTCTTATAAAAGTTCTGAAACACTGCGCAGATTTCCTTTGGGTTTTTAAATACCACCCCTCTTTCTGTGATCATTTCTGTTATCTGTCCCTTAGTAGCTGCCTGTCGAGTTCTTATCGCCAAGGTGCGTCCAACTTGCTCATTATATTCATATTGCTCTTCCCTCCTTGCTAAAAACTTCTCGGCTGCTCTTGAACTATATACTTCCCCTACTGCTACTTTAGCCATGGCTAACTTTTGAGTCACCCCTGTCACATCCCCTTTAGCTACTAGAATCTTTATCAAGTGTTCCTCCAAATCCACCACAGCCATAATCCTCTTCTCTATTAATTCTTTTTGCAATTTATTGCGTCTGAGAGAGTAGCTTAAGGTTTCTCCCCTAATGCCAGCCTTCATCGTGTCCCAAACAATTGAAGGTCGTGCCGTACCCATATTATGCCCCAAAAATTCTTTTAACCAGTTTTCCATAAGGGCAACATACTCAACATCATATAATAAAGCTCTCTCAAATGACCAAGAAGTTAGATTTATCTTTATGTTTGCCAGAACAACCTCTAGAGCTAAAGGGTTGTGATCCGACATTAGTCTTGGTAGTTTTTTAATTGTAACCATCGGTAGCAGTGCAGGTTAGATCAAAAAGTAATCAAGCCTTGCTACTATTTTATGAGGAGCAGAGTAATATGTGCTACCTCCCCCTCCCATAAGCTGCTCCCAGGTGTCAGTTAAGCCATTATCTCTCATAAGAATGTAAAACAACACCCATGTGTGTTCTGAGTCATTTATTTGATATAATTGTACTGAATACACCAAAGCAATGTGACACAAGACCCATGTGTGTTCTTAATCATATATTTATGTAAAGAAACTTAGAGAGAGATACACTGCCTCTAGTCATGACAAAAGTGATTATAAGAAATGTATGCTTTTCTCCTTCATGGAATTATTGATCTTATATACTGCTCCCTTTTCTGAAGCATGATGAGTGTCTTTCGGACTGAGCAAAGTTCAGCCTGACTGACCCCCACTATCTCCCAGTCAACCAGCCAGGTGCATGGGAGCCTGATCCACGGTTAGCTAGGCAGAAGATCTCACAGCTCTGAGGGCAGTGTCATCATCAGTCAGCAAATCCCTGTAAGGATACTCTCCCTCACAACGAAGGAGAGTGTCACTGACAGAGTCAATACTGAGCATATCTAGTTTAAGTCCTGAAGTGCCCTGGGCTGACTATCAATGTTCTCTCACACAACGCTTTTGCAATTTATCACAATGTGGGCTGGGATCAGCAAGTCTCATTGACCTCACTCCACTCTGTATGGCAAAAAAAACAACTAAGGGCACTATGGGCAATCCTACCGAGCAGTTCCTGGCATTTAAACCTACTCCTGTTTATGAAAGTTACATGGACAAATAATACCATCATGGGCCAAGAGCTTGTTTATTAGATTTAGACCAGGCCGTTTGCCCCTCCGACCATTCAGCAAAAACTGGAATAATGTTCCCTTGTCTGATTCATGCCCAGTTTGTGGCATGAATTCTGAGACTCTTGACCATATTGTGTTTGTCTGTCCTGAATACCATGGTGTGCATAGAAAATGATTGTGCCAGATCTGCCTGTCCTTGGAGGGCGACACACCGTAGAGAGGTGAAACAAATCTTTACTATTGACACATCTAGCCTGGTTGCTTTTCCGTGAGCCGATTTTTGATCAACATCTGGGTAAAGCGGGACAAACTTCTGAAATTATTGTAAATTAAGTATTTTTGTCCAGTGGGAACCATTTTAATCTCTATATGCATATAGTCTATACCGGTTGGCCAGGCCATTTTTAAAGCACTTTTTACAATATTGTATTTTTATAAAATATCAGGAATTTTATATATTTCTGAAAACAAGGATTAGTTTTAATTAATGATCTGGAAATGAAAAGCTAGGACTATTAATTTGAGGGACTATCTTGATATTCCAACAGAAACAGCTGTAATGGAACGGCACTGCACTTGGTCTGCTCAGATTACATTTATGATTATATTTCAAAGTTTTATGGCAGTATATATATTTTTTTAGGATATTGAATGAAGCAAAATTGTTGCATGTACTACATGGATGTTCTGTACCTTTGATGGTTATGTAACCGAATAAAGGATCTTGATTGACATAGTGTGGTAAAAGTGACCAGGTCAGACAAGATTACTTTAGTGGCCTCTCCACGCAATATTACCAGCAGTGATCACCTCATGGCATGGGCAGGGTTGCCAACAGACATGTGAAAAAGGCTTTATAAATTTGGATGCTTCTACATAGTTAATAAATCACAGTCATTACTGCAATGCCCATAGCCCCAAAGTAATAATATTAATAAAGAGTCTCCCCTACTTCTCACGATTTATAACTCAAATATTAGCTCTAGATATATTTTGGAAATCCAACCATTTTTCTCCAAACATCAGCATATGAGTTTCGAACATATGCATTTCTCAGCTCAAATACACGCTTTCCAGTTCTGGGATATACATATATATCAATACAAGCAAACAAAAGCTTCCCATTTAGTAGGCTGGGCTGCACACAGGAGAGCTATTTACAAGTAGCTGGAGAAATACCACTAGCTCACAAGCTACTTTTTGGAGAAGAGTGGCTTAAAAGGAGTGGCTAATTATCTGTTAAGTGAGACACTTGTATTCCTTCAGTCTGCTTTGATGCTGCGCCTGTGTCCCTGTGCGGCATACTTCACTGGCACACAGGGATCAACCCATAATCTAGATTCGGGTGCTGCTTGCTAGCCGTGCTTTGCGTGGAGGATCCTGACCGGTGCACTAGACTTCGCATCTACCTGCCATAACTGGGAACTGTTTGCAGAGGGAGAGGACGGGTGCGGGACTGCGAGACCCAGCAGCCCGAGCCGCCAGTCACTAGCCGCAGCTGGAGCCTCATCCCGCTTCCGCCTCCTACTATTTAACTCTACACACTCCCGCACACGCGGGACGCGCGCGGGCGGCCGCCGAGCGAAGCCCGGGACAAGGGCGGGCCCATTTGAGCCCGTTCGAGCACGGGCGAGACCGGACCGGGCTACCCAATTTGGCTCTAAATTCCCAGCACCATTAAAACCACCTATCTTGGACGAGGGGATCATGGCTACAAGAGAAACCAGGAGCAAATCAACGCTGGGAGGAGGCCAAAAACCAGGTACTTTGGACAATTACTTTGTGAAAGCTGGCTCCCTCCTAATTGATGAAATTACGAACTTGGAGAGGCGAATTTCCCAAGAAATAGAATGGGTAAAAAGATCCTCTTTGGGAACTTTAGCACACGCCAGAAGCCCCGCCAAAGGACTGGCTACTACTGAGTCTGACTCACGGGATAGTGATGCGATGGTTCTCCCTAACTCATCTAATGTATCTCCCCACTGCAGGGAAAATGATGTCTCAGGCGCGGATTTACAGTCTGTGCCCTCACCCTCGGTCCTAACATTATGTAGCTCACCATCCCTATCTGTAATTCACTCCACCAGCGAAACTCCTAGCACCAGAGATACTCGCCAAAAACGAGGAGTCAGGGAAGGAGCACTACCCAAAAGGAAAAGAGGGCCCCAGAAAGCAGGGGGACGCAAGGCAAAAATATCTAAGCACAACACCCTGGTGGAGGCCAACAAATTGACACCTAGTTTCACTCCACTTGCACCCCCCATAGATCCGATATTAACACCTTTAGCTACCTCCCCAGCCTGATCTATGGACCAGGCAAATCCCAGCCCCATGGTACAGGAGGGAGGTGGTATCACTTTGGGCAAAATCGGAGCACTTATGAGCTCACTGCTTAGCCCTATAGAAGCCCGCCTAGATAAGATAGAAGCCAGATTGTTACGCATCGAAAAATCACAGGCCCAATCTAATAATGGCGGCAAGGTGGACAATAAGGGCAGTGGTGGAGGGGGAGGGGTGAAACCCAGCACAAACATTAACAAGAGGAGTAATAAGGCATCAACTACTAATAATGTAAGAACACTCCCAACTATTACACCACCGCAGCGACCCATTACCGGGCCAGCTGTCCCATGTCCCAATCAAGGGGTAGTTGCCAACATTCTCCCCGATTCTAACATCAATCGTAACCAGGGGAGGGGAGATAAAATAACCAAGATTCTGCCTGCACACCTTCCTCCCGAGGCCAGCCCCTATGTAGTCATCCTAACGGGCATACCAGAGCTTAATCCACAAAGCAAGGAATCTGAAGCCTCCTTGAGAAACAAGGTGGTGGACTGGCTCACACGATTCAGACCCCTCCCTGTGGGAATAGTGAGCGAAGTTGTCACGGTTAGAAGAGTGCCTTGGATAGGACCAACAAGAAAGTCGATTAGTGGCGACTGTGTCCTGATTAATTTTAGGGATTCCAGGACTGTTGCCCACAGGTGGCCGTATCATGATCAAGGGACTGCCATCCAGTCCCTACCACTATCATTTTGCTACCCGCCTAGGCACACGAGACAGGAGGAGGAAGGTTGGGACAGAGTGCCCACCCGAATGGAGAGGCTGGGGAAGTACGGAGAGAGGGGTCCCCCATCGTCCTACTGACTTTCACTCTATGTATCTCACGACACACAACATGTTTAGTGGGCTGGAAATGAACGATTGACATCTCCTGCCGAAAAGGGGGGAGGCCCACCACCGGACCAGGGACGAGCAAGTTGAACCACGTGTTCCCGCTACCGGTAGCACTGGTGACATACCCTGGCTTACATCATGCGCAGTGCTCGACTGCGACAAGGAATGTTACCAACGCACAGCAGGACTTCTATCTATAATCGCACCACCGATAGGTACACATAGAGACCAGAACACTAATATAACATTGCCGGATAGCCTAGCAGACCAGGGGGCTATACCAAGCACTGTCCCTAAATCTAAGCCAGCCCTATTAAAGATTTTGTCTTGGAACCTGGCTGGTCTGGGCAACAAGCTTGACTGTCCAGACTGCTCTTCTTTTATAGATTCTAAAGAAATCTGTATCTTCCAGGAAACCTGGGCGAGAGAGGCGATCATCCGCCCAGGTTTTGCAACATTTTCCATCCCCGCTCGGTGGGGGGGCAAAGGGCGTCCATCTGGAGGCCTAGCAATCTGGGTGGCAGCCCATTTGGGCTGCAAAGCTACATCTCAACCAACTGAATCCGAGGACGTCCAATGCGTTCTGCTTAATTCGACCAAATTGGCAGTGGTAAATATATAGTCTAGGCCAGTGAATATATCGAGGGAATCGAATACCATAGACGAACTCTCCTCCTTCCTCGATGATATCGACAAATGTATACCCTTCGTGGTCGGGGGTGACTTGAACTGCCACTTTGAGCCACTAATAGGACTGCTAGATGAAACAACTATTGATGAGGACTTGAGGTGGTCGGTACCTCCCACGGCGGCTCCTTCCCCTAGAGCCTGGACACTGCTGGCAGTGCAGATTACAGCACTACCTCTCAATCATGCCATTAGGGCATGCAATGGTCGCTGGAATTCTGACATCCCACCTAAGAGCACATTTAACACTCTGGGGAGAGAGTCTAGACTAGACTACATACTAGTCCAAATGTCATCCTGGTCCAACATCAAAGACTTTAAGGTGATAGATAGGGTTGATAGCGACCAAAATGCGCTGGAACTGGAATACCTGATGCCGTCTCCGGTTGATAAAAATGGGGCTGCCACGGAAGTCCCCGGCCCAGGGCTGATATTAGCCAACAACAGACGTAGAGTAAGGTGGGAGAAATTAGTTACTAATCCGGGTTTGGTTTCCAAGTTATATCACTCTGTTATCCCCACACTGGAAAAAGTTAGCGCACTAGCGGAGAATCCCCAGGCACCTGACATGTATACCAATCTGGGGTCCATCCATGAGGACCTCATCAAGACTGCGGCTGAAGTCCTATTGATACCAGCGAAAGTTAAGGCTACCCCGAGACATTGTCCGTCATGGTATAATGCAGCCTGTCAAAAGGCTAAAGCAGACTTGTTTACATCCATAAAGCAAGACGATGGTAGAGCCATCATACAGGCGAGGAGAAGGGACTACAAGCAGCTGAGAATCCATGCAAAGAGGGAATGGGAACAGGACAAATGGGAAAGACTGGGCACCGCATTGGCAGTCAGGGACCCCCGCAAATTCTGGAAAATTATAAACACGGGCTCCGAAGAGTCGTTACCGGCCATTGAATCATATATCTCACCCAAGGTTTGGGAAGAACACTTCCAGGCCCTATATTCGGCAGTCACTCCGGACAAGGGAGGGGGGTTAATCGATTCATTCTCAGAAATATTCATACAGACAGAAGGGGACCTTTTTACTGAGGAAGAGGTGCGGGTCGCTATATCCGGGCTGGCTTCGGGAAAGGCCCCAGGATTGGACGGCCTCCCGGGCGATCTTTATAAGCAAGAGCCAGACGTGTGGGCCCCGTATCTCCTGACGATCTTTAATGCCGTCTTGAGGGGCATGGAGGTTCCCGTTACTTGGCAGGGCGCAGAGATTGTCCCCATATTTAAGAAGGGTTCACGTCTGCTTCCAGCCAACTACCGGCCAATCAGCCTCATCGATGTGGCGCAAAAGCTATTCGGGAGGCTGATCCTGGACCGCCTTCAGGATTGGATTGAGGAGTTCTCCATCCTGAGCCCTTACCAGGCGGGTTTCAGAAAGAAGACCTCTACAACAGACCAGATTCTCCGTTTTAATCTAATTTTCTAGAAAACCGTAACAATCGAGGGCGGAAGTCTATACACGGTTTTCGTGGACTTGCGTGCCGCCTTCGATTTGGTACCCCGGGACAAGTTGTGGACCGTGCTAGGAGAGCTGGGTATTCCATCTGACCTTCTAAATATACTGATGAGACTCCACCACGACAATTTAGCACGCGTCAAAGGCGGAAAGAATGGTCTTCTCACGGCGAGATTCCCCATTGCCAGAGGGGTAAGACAGGGCTGCGTGCTTGCACCGACCCTGTTTTGCCTCTTTGTCAACGGGGTAATCGATCACCTGACTAAAATCAAGGATATAGATGCACCAAAGCTCAACGGCAGCAGGGTGCCAGCAATCATGTTTGCAGATGACACCCTGCTGCTGTCTAAATCTCCCATGGGGATACAACGTGTGCTGGATGGCTTTGTGGCGTTTTGTGGGATAAGGGGGCTGGAGATCAATGCTCTTAAGACCAAATTCATGATATTCAGCCCCCCACCCACGACGCGCCCGAACCCAACAATAGGTCCATTGACCCTCGAGAGGGTTTTCACATTCGAGTATCTGGGGGTGACATTTAATCAGAAAATGACCTGGGATACACACCAGACGAAGGTCAATCTTAAATTGGCTCAGTTAACCGGTGGTATCTCCAGGGTAATAAAGAGGTCAACCTTCAAACCCCTAGCGCCCCTGCTCGAAATTTATAAAATGCAAGCTAGGGGGGCAGTTACATATGGCCGGGAACTGTGGGGACATACTGCTGCCCATAACCTAGTAATTACAGAAAATAGGTTTCTTAGACAAATGGTAGCTTTGCCCCAAGCACCCCGCTTCTACCCCTCAGACTCGACCTGGGCCTCAGATCGATTGGTGAAGAACTGGGTTTAAAACCATTAACTTTCTGGCACTGACTCTGGACCACCCCAGAGCTTAGGAGTTATAGGTTGGAACTGTTAGAGATTTTAAGTCTACCAAATTCCGGGAAAATCCCCTGGCTAAACTATATAAAAAAGTCATTTGTAAGTCTAGGAAAACCCGATTTATGGTTAGACCCAGAAAATGCATACTGCAAGATCTCACGTAAAGACCTAACAAAGGATTACTACACCTATAAACTAAACACATTGTTAGGGACATTGTTGGGGTCCCTAACTAACTCCTTCACCCAATTTAAAGACGCTTATTATCTGGAACAGATCTTAGACGGAATTTGCCCCACTCTGACAAGGAAGTTGTTCTTGCAGTGGAGGTATGGCACCCTCCCTCTAAGAGCATTTACAAGCGTCTGGTCACAGTCCCCCTGCAGCAAGCAATGCCCTGCATGCTCCTACCAACTGGAAAATGACATACGTGTCTTGTTTTTTTGCAATGCGTACTACAAATCCAGAAAGTACTGGCTTGTCCCCCTTTTAAAAAATCTAGGCTGTAGGCAATCTAGCTCAGCCTTCAGATTGCTGAAGACGAACTTATCTCCTCTTATTGTATTTGCGGTAGCCAAATTCCTGACTGCGATGTGGCACCAGCGCTCCCGCTACATCGCGAACCCTGACAACGAGTTGGCACAGGCACTCCAAATATCTACTGCATTGTCAATCAGATATTCGAATGGACTGCAATTAACATAATTAAGTACGCAAGCTGTGTCTTTTCTGTTCTTTAACTGCCTAATTTGCACCTTGCACTAGCACTTTTGGTACATTGTTAACTGGAAATGTTTTTAAGATCTCGAATTTTAATCATGTAGCACTGTGATGTTGTAAATATTTGGATGCACATCTTTAAGGGTCCAAGTGACCGAAATAAAGATTGAAAATGAATGATTCGCTGTAATCATCCCTAAATTTACTGAATTACTTCATTTTTTAAACGTGCAATAAAAAGTGCCTTGAAAAATATATTTTTGTTAATGCTTTTGGCCAGCAATACTTTATTTCTAATTGTGTTTCTTTCTTCCGCCCATTTAATGTTCTTGCTTATACGGAACACTTTTTTCCCCAATTGTAATGATTTGGAGTTTTTTATATTTTGTATTTCTTTTCTTCTTATTTATGTGTTGCATTTATTTTCCTCCTCTATATGCGTCCGTTTTGCGTGCTCTATATATCTTAATTTCTACTTTTGCATTCATCGTGCCTTAAAGAACTTGCCAGGTGCGCTCAAGACCATAACAGTGTTTTTGCTATTTACACAGCTTTTTTTTATTAATAATTCAAAGGTTACTTATGTACAGTTCAACTCTTTTTATGATAGGTTTTATCAAAATAAGTATCTCACTTTTGTTAAAAAGGAACATATGAAGGTAGTAGGTTCCGAGTTGCATACATTGTACACTCTAATCTGACTTCTTACACATTCATCATATTTATATAAGCAACGACATAATTTATATAGTTGGTGCAGTATGAAAAAACAAGCGCGCAGAATTTCTAAAATCAAATAGGCAAATAGGAAATAAAAGCAAAGGAAAAAGCTTAGAGTATAAAGAATAAACAGGAGCATTCATTATGGTGCTTGTTTATTCAGTTATGCATGGCAAGTCTGTATCTTCAACTGCAGAACAAAAGTACATTCAGGACGCGAAGAACTAAATGCATTTTAGTTTTGTCCTCGCCTTTTTAGGCAAAAAGCAATTTCTCATGATGACCAAGTATCTATTCTTTTTTTTCAGCATTATAGAATTTAAATGTTTGGCTTACCTGAGTGAGAACGCAGTGGTATGTTTTACAATATTATATGCTCTTTTTTGTCTTAACAAGTGGTAGTCTGGGAATATTTATCTTTACTTAACAGCTTTATTTAAGAGTTTTCTAAAGCTCTGCATAACCCCAAATCAACTGTGTAAGCTACAATAAAAACAGTACAGCGAAAAACAAAAACCTAAATCAACAAAGAATACTTTATAGGCATACAAAAACACAGAGTGCAAATCTGACAGTCTTTCCCCGACGTTTGAAGTTGTGGGGACAGCCAAGCAATATAGGAGGTGTGCAATGGGAAGTTGGCTGCTCATGTTTGGATTTTGTTTTAGAAAACACGTTTTTTAACTAACAATGTTTTGTTTAAAACACATTTTTTCAATAATAACAAAAAGAACGGCGAAGACATACATTGGTGTCGCAAAATATTGTATTCAAATAATAGCAACACAATCTCAACTCCCACCCATGGAGTGCCCCTCCTATATTTTATCAGGCATATTACGTATTAGTCCTAAACTGAAAATTTCATTTTCAAAGTTTCTGTTTTGTTGTGCTGTGGACATGGATCCAGTTCAATTCCCTTACAATGAGCCCAGTCCTTCAAAGTTTTGGGATGTTTTTGAGAAATGTCTCTCATGGCCACCAATAGGCCAGTCCAATCCTGTTGCTTGCATGACATCAAAATGTGGTCGAACAGTCACAGTAAAGCTTAATAGAAGCTATGTAAGGCAGGATCTAATACAGTGAAACACCCTTATCACAGCTGCAATAAACATGGGAATATCTAGCTAGTATTTTTGATTTTTAAAATAAAAATAGAGCACTTTTATAATACTGCTAACTTGATAAATACATTTACGATGGATATGGGGATTAAATTATTAAACTGATAATGCTCCACAATACAGTTATAAAGCTTGGGGTGGTGGCTACACATTCCATATACTCTATGAATGCTGAAACATTCCTTAAAATGAGAAAAAGAACACAATGCAAATCCAGTTCTTGTTTTGAAGCACTTTTTTCAATCAATATTCCCAAACATGTAGTGTTCGCAATTACTACTCTGTAACAAACCCAATACTTTAAAGTAGAGAATCGCAATCCTCTCACAAAAACTGAGATCATTTATTACAGTTCGCAAATGTCTACTGATTGCAAACACTAAAAATAGGTTAAAACAAAGAGAAAAACAGTAGTTATTTAACCCCTTGAACGCGTGTGGAATTCCCCCGTGGTGCAGGCGAATTCCACACATGCGCGATTTAGACGGCCCACGGCCGTCCGACTCACATGCTCACCGTGACATCCGACGGTCGGGGGTCATCTGACGTATGGAAACGGTTAAGAACAGTGCAACATTAACCTGTAAATGAAACGAGAATTGTTTTAGAGTTCAGAAAAGTGACATAAAAGGCCCATGTCGCCCTGGTGGAGGCACCGTCCACCCAATTTAGAAGTGACCTCCAAGCAAGTGGTAATTTCTTAAATTTTTGCCAGAAACTGCCCTGATGGCGGTTCCTGGCAATGCATTAAGCAATTTAGTGCAAGGCTCCATCAACATGATGCCGCCCTGCACCAAACTGTTTTCTTTTTATTTCTTGGTTTTTTTTTTAAAAGAAAATCCTGATGCGGATTTTCTTATTGAAAATAAAAAATAAAATCTTCCCCTAGCAATGGGACTCCTTTCCAGTGGCCAGGGAAGCATTGAACAGTTTTCCCTGTCCATTACTGCCAGTGTTACCCTGGCAACGATGGGTAGTGAAAACTGTCTGCTAATTCTGCACATCTAAAATAGGTGGGTGGATTTAGAGGTCTGCATCTGACAGCCCTTAGCCAAGGAGGCCGTCAGAGGAGTTAAATCACGGCGTAGACAGAGTAGTGTCTGCCATGATTAAACCAAAGGTCCACCTGTATCTAAATTAGGTGGATGGACCATTATGTTGGCCATATGCATACGCCATCACAACAGAATATGCTTACCACCAACATATAATTCAGGTCCCTAGTGTCTGGGAAACCATTTTTTCAGTGTATTGTCAGGTGGGCTTGATTGCTTAAAATGGGGATACTGTGCAACATGAGGATCCTAAAGACTGGATTAATGCCCCCCACCCACTTGAGGGAGATCAGCATTTCAGTTTGAAAGTTGGCAGCCGCAGGCTAAATGGAGAAGATGGTCTTCAAGCTGACAAATACAAATATATCCCATGAAAATAAAATATTTCCACCTTGATCCAGTTATTAAACAGACCAGCTGGGTGTTAATTCTTCTCACAAAGAGCAAGGTTAAATAGAGAACCAAACACAAAAGATTGTGCATGGACTAGAAAGTTTTTTTGCCAGGCACAGTCACCACTTAGCTCACCTGCACTTGTAAAAGCACTTTCTTCTGACAGCTCTCGTAGGATCTCGAATAAGGATGTCCTCCTTGAGAAGCTTCCATTCTCAAAATTACAATCACTATCCTTACAAACATACAAATGTTCATGATCAACAAAGGGTAAATCTAATGAAAGGTACACTACTAGGGTCTCGTGCACACACAGTCTGATGATCTAGATCAGTATTTCAAAAGTTATCCACATGTTTGGAAACCTTTCAAATATACAAACTAAAAAACACAAAGAGGACCATCTGCCCCATACCATTTATTTACATGTGGAGGCAGTAAGCAGCACTCCATGATGAAGCTATTGCGACACAAAAGAAATAACATTTTTGTGACCAGACAGGGTCTCTTCAGAGGGTGGCAAAGTTGTCACGTAAGCCAATCAGAGGCTTCCTGTGCTCAGCACTAAAAATGGGTCCTGCAGGTTCAGAAAAAGCAAAAAGACAAGGACACTTCCGGGTACAAAGGAATGTTAGTAGAGATGCAAAAGCAACATATGTGGTTGACAAAAACTATTTAAATATAAATGAACATGCAAAGTGAAGAGGCTAAAGAATCAGTCTAACTAATCAATGAAAAAGCTGCTGACCATCCTTAGATACACCTGTTTCATAGTTCTTGGTAGTCAAAATCTTAGCAAGACCAGCCTCATATTGTCACCATTTTGGCTCTCTGAGGTCCTGCTCACATTCTTAGCTCTTTTTCTAAATATATTGGGAATCCAAGATGAACCAAGATGAATCGCATCAAAGGGCAAATTTAAACCTGGCATTTAATAAGACTTCAAAGTATAGGCATAATATGATCAAACTTACCAGCCTCAGAAGTCAGGCTGCAGGATGAATCAGCTCCCTTAGCAGAGTACAAAACTTCTTAGGCAGACCTGCCAATACCATGTTAAAAATGTCCATAGTTACGCCAGTTCTAAACTTCATACAAAGTTTTGCTCAAGAAGAATGATCTGAGCAGGAAAGGATAAAATGATAGAATTAGGCAGAAAATGTGGCACAAGAGGTATTTTGTTCTATAAACCAATCCCCTTGATGTATCTCAAACACAAATGACTTGTGAACACAAGGTATGTCTTTGCATTCCATGTTTACTTGAGATACTCCAAAATTAATTCTGTGCAATATACATTTTATTTTGGGTAATTTTCCTGATATTTCACATCATTCTAAGGGGAAATTTGCAATTGTGCATCCTCAGAGAGAGAACCATAGCATGTACCACAGTCTAATAGAATTAATTAGCAGACCTTTCTTAGGAGAAACAGCTGAAAGTTTTCTGACTTTACCAAGGCTTCTATGAGAAGATCTAAATTCAGCCCTGTATCAAGAATACATTTGTATTTTAATGTAGGATTTTCGGATTTGGTGGCAACAATAATAGAGAAAAACGTCGTGGGACAACCTATACAATATAATTTAATGAATATTTTAGAAAGATAGGATTGGCTAGTAAATTATTATATTTTCCTATCCGATGATGTGGGAGATATCACTAATATCCATATCAGACCTTCGAATAGAGAGTTTCTGAGCCAACATTATGATAAACCTATATAAATGGAAAAAATGAAGGAATGTGGGCATAATCTATGACTAAGAGTTGGTCTTTTTAAAACAGAAATATGGAGGGTAATAACTTCGTATTATACATGATGGAAAAACTCGGCCAATGCATGGAACTGTCAAAAAACTTGACTATGGCGTACCTGTACTATTACAAAGTATACTTGCCCACAAAGAACTGATTGATAAGTTGAAACATGAACAACATCAGGTATCAAGACTGAGCCTTAACATAAAACATCATGAACATACAGAATACACCTTAACACACTACAAAGGTTCCACAAGGAGCTTGGGATTCAGCATAAAGTTCTTTGCACAATGCAAAGGACTCAGGATGATGGTAGATGATGGCCTCATACTTTATTTCACCCTGGAACATAAGCCATCATACAAACAATCCACCAACAAATAGTAAAGCAGAAAAATCGTACAAACAGATTACTCACAGCATATGCTCCAGACTTTAGAACACCTTTAGTCACACTTACCACGTCTACTATAACAACACCAAGGTGATAGACGTAATGCTTCAATTAAAGTCATCCAGTAGTTACCGCTCTTGGCAACATTCCAGACAATATTTTTGTGTGAACACTGGCCATGGTACACTGTACTGTTAGACCTGTCAGCCTTAGGGTGGCCTTCGCCCAAATAAGTTGCCTTCACCCCTCCTGTTATTTTGCTGATCTAATTTTTGTTGGCCTTAGGACTCTGTGTACTTTACCACTGCTAGCCAGTGTGCATTACCTTGAGGTGCATCATGTGGAAAATTACTTGAAGTGGTGTGTGTTGGAGTGTATTAAACGGAAATTGAGTGTACAGTCTCTCCTATTAAAAAAAGAACAAAGATGGGTGTTTTGTTTGAATGCACATGAAATTTGATTAAACAATGACATCCCATGGAGTGAATTAACCTGAGTTAAGAAGTAGTAACTGAGCCATGCCCTCTGCTCCCATTTTTCACTAATCAACCCAGTGCCATATGTATAGGAACTCATTGAAATGACTTATCGTGTATTTACAACTATGGCATTTGTCTCACGAATAAACCTTTCCTGGTTCACATTAATATCATTGGCCAGGGAGCCCACACTCTCCTTTTGTTAATATTTTAATATATTTTTCTAAATATTATCTTACTTTAAATGACACCTGCACTGACCTGCTTAAGGAACACTTTTTTTCAGGGGAGATTAGAGTTTCTCTTTCTCCAGAAATGAAGCACATAAATCAATATAAAAAACTTTGACTTTGAGAGCCAATAGTGATATATACTGAAAATCACATAGAATGTAATACCTATGCCCAGTTCAGAGCATGCATTCCCTTTTGGTCACACACCCCAGCATACCACTGAGAGTCCTTTTTTTACCTTGACAAACTGAGCCGTGAGAGACTATTTTTCTTAAGAATATAATACCGCCTCTTCATCCATCATGCTGCTCGACTTTGGCTTCTCTTTCAGATGAGTCCCGCTCTGTGCAATCCAGATCACGTGACCCCGTCATCAGCAAGTCACATGACCAGGAAGTTCCTGCAGTCATACAAGCTCAAATAGGAGCCGCCAGAGTGGATCTATTACCTGTGGGACCACGTAGACCAGATAGGTTACAGAGATCAGCCTCACAACAGGAGACGTAAGTAGAACGGATTTCCAGTCTTTGCATTTCAGATAACTGAATAGGTATATCCTTACCTCTAGTGGATACTTTCTTTTTCAGAAATAGCTATGGGTGGCCGAAGATCTCACGAGTCCTAAGGGGCCCAATTTAAGTAGGGATTGGGTGTTCAGAAGTGGGCTGCATGATACAGGTTTGCCTCTTAGGTCTCATACCACACCTTAAATCCACTAGACGAAAGTTCTGTGCGATGTCACTACTATTGGCCAAACGGCAGGTTGCTCAATGCTGGCACAGTAGAAAAGTACCTAAGCTAGCCAGATGGCTGCAAGATATGTCCAGCTGCAGAGATAAGATTATAACGTATGAGGAAGAGTTGCCAGCGAAATCAAGGCCTAAAGACTTTTGGTGCTATCTAACAGACTATTTACTAACACTGACTGATACAGAAGAAGGAGGCTCATAAGGCCTAATTATCTAACGGACAATTGCTATTGTGTTGATATGATGCCTGATAGGTTCCGCTGTAACACGACACTGTTAATATTCCTCAATCCACACGGATTGTAGGCGCAGATGTATAGCTTGCAAAGTATGCTTTAGTCAGGTCTCTTCATTTCAGGTTATGGTTAGTTCTTTACCTTTAGTTACAAAGGAAAATCAATAAGGTACAAAACGCAAAACCACGATTGTAATTTTTGTTTAAATAAGCGACGACGTCATAGACGACGCAAATAACGAATGTCAGTATTCATGTAAAAAAGTATATTAATCCTAAGTCACGTCTGTGTTGCTTTGAGGCCGGCCCCAGGGTTGTAGGCCAGTACTGCTGTACTTTTGTAAAGATCAATAAAGGTTTTGCAAAAAAAGTAGGGATTGGGTGAATGGTATTAATACTTAATTTTTGCCTGTTGCAACCAATCCACAGAGGGTTCCTTGCACTGAGTGCCTCACTATATGTTCTATATGTATGACTGTCTGACTAACCACTTAGCTGTTCAAACGCTGGTAATGACACAAAAAATCTCGACACATAAATTTGAGATGTGCCGGTAATGTATTTATGTCTGATTGACTAATTTGAGACCCATTTCTAAGGGGTCGACTATGTGTAATAGGTATAAAATTGTACCTGCTTGATTACTAATAAAGGTGATTTAATTATTGGGGATACTATATAAATTCACTAGCGGCCCGCCCCGACGTTGTCCGGGGATGAAATAGAATGTCTGCAATGGTTGAAACAAATACAAATAGTAACGGAGGCAGCATTAGCTAAGGCAGTAGGGTTAGTAGGTCCAATACCATGTACATGTTCTGATGATTAACACGTTCCGTTTTGCAATCATAGGACGTCTTCTTTACCTGTCTAGTATAGCTGTGCATGCCCCTCAGCACCCGCTGACGAATGGGCCGAAGTCCCGCCTCTGCGTCCGTTCATAAGCCTTCGTTTGGTAGCGCTGAAGGTGAGCGTGTGGTCTTCTGTTTGTTGTCTTTGCCGCAATATGCGAACGTGTGTGTCCGCTCCAGCCGACGTCCCGATCGCCGCAAAATGCACGCACTCCCCAAACACGGCACGGTGCACTTAGACGCCCCACATCGCATAGCCACAACTCCTGCTTCTGAATGCTTACGGCGTTTCCGACGGCACACGCCCACAACAATGCTTAAGGACACGCCCACTCGTGTTAGAACGCTAGTCCCACACAGAACGCTTATCGCAAGCTGTTTAATACCGCCGGCTTTTGACGAATGCACACGCCCATCACTTCACAGCAGAACGCACACGCCCACAACGGACTACTTTGTCCAAAACGTTCTTTTTCACTTCTAATGTATATGTTGGGCTAGTGTAAAGCCTATGTCCATCTGCTGATACTCTCCTTTCCAATGACGTATTGGGTATTCCGGTTGGCACTGTGGTTCCGGAGCTTACCGGCCTCAACGGTTTGGGCTCTCTCTTTATAATATTAGTATGGATGGATAATCGCTTGCCTCTAATTGTAGATTAGGTGATTTGGTCCTCGAGAACTGCCATTGATCTTTTGAGACACATCAGGCAAGAAATATGTCAGCCTTTTAGGGGGAAATAAGGGTGCATTATCTCCCTACATATTACCAATTTTTTAAATGTTGTCCTTTGACAGGGATCCTTTTAATAAAGTAGTTTAAAGGGATACTCTAGTTAGTTAATTTTAATATTTTTGATTTGACCAATCTACACTTCAAGAAAAGATCTCCTCGAAAGAGCCCCTTTTAAGGGGCCCATTAGGCATTGTAGTGCAACCCAAAGAGGAGCTTGCCCAATGGTGAAGCATGCCAACCCTAGGGGTGGGTGAAGGCTTTTGTTCTGATATTATCAATGATCCGAGATAGGTTGGGTTACACTACTGGTCTTAACCCAAACTCTGTATAGGAACAGCACATTGTTTTATTCATTGATATAGATGTGGGAGGATACGTGCTGGACCTTGATTACCCCCAGTCTGTTTTGTTCTGCAGTTGACTTCTAGTTTGCTTAGAAGCCCGGTCTCCTTCATGTTAATATAACATAATTAAAGTCAACTCTTCCGCTTTCTCTCACATGCACCTACAACCAGCAACTTTCAAAGCAAGAAACCACAGCTACTGGTTCTTACTCTCCCCAACCCCTGGCTAGCATGGCAACAATTACCATTGTTGTACAATAAACTAGTAGAGTACATATGTCAATGGCCAAAGCTGCTATCAACTTCTATTCCCTCTTAAAAAATATCCATGAAGAATTCACAAGCTCTAAAATACATTTACAGACTACTGATAAAAGAGTCACAGATCTATAATATGGCAGACTGGAAGGATGAGCTCTGGAATCTCCAGCAGAAAGTTACTGATCTCAGAAATGCGAATAGATGAACTTTACTTTACTTTATTCGTCTTTATTTCGACAAAAAAGATGTCATAAAAGAATACATAGTAAAATTCATCATACATCATTACAATTGTTAAAAAGGGTACAAAAGTACACATACAATAAAAGTTATTCTGAATAAAACAATGTCTAGAATTCAAAGGCCAATCAGCCAGGAAAGCCTCTAGTCACCACAACCCCCGAAACCCCTGAGCAAATTGCGTAATTACATTTCATCTTATTTTGCGACATATTTTCTTCTGGTATTCCACATGGCAGCCAGGAATTTCCTAACCGCAAAAACAGTTGGTGGCGGTAAATCTGTTTTTAATATTCGATAGGAGTGAAAACACTGCCTAATGCCCAGGTTTTGTAGATGGAGATGATCCACTTCTTCCTAGAAATCATGTAGGAAGGGCAGAAAAAGACCATGTGTAACTCAGTCTCTAATTCAGCACTACACGCAGGACAGTTTCTGGGGGCATTGGGATACCAACGAGTGGTCAAGGCTCTTATTGGTAGGGAGTCATATCTCCATTGGAGGTACAGCTTCCTATGACCATTAGGGCTGATGATATCAAAAGCAGACTCAAGTTTATAATGATCCTTTAGACCTAGGAATGATCTCGTCATTGTACCAATTTGGGCATTAGTTAGACAGGCAGAGAGATTTTGATCATAATACAGACTAACTAACTCCCTCCGGGATATACCCCTACACGCTTCTTCAGGGTTAGTCCATAATAAAGGGCAACCTAACCTGTCAAATTCCTGCCTGATATACTTCAGCCAGGGAAAATTCCAAACGTTTGGGGCTTTTAACAGTTCTGCAAGCTCACGCCTATAACTGGCAAGTTCAGGGGTTACCCAGAGACGCCTCCAGAAAGTAAGAGGCTTAAGTCCCAACTCTTCCTTGAGTGATCTAAGTCCCAAGTCCAACCTAAGGGGGAGTAGGGGCGTACTAGCGGGCAGGGATACCAACTGCCTAAGAAACCTGTTTTCCGTAGTGGTGATTTCTGGGTGGCAACTGTAGCCCCACAGTTATCCACCATAGATCACCGCTCCCCGAGCCTGCATTTTATAGATTTCAAGAGGGGAACAAATAGGTTTTGAGATAGTTTGTTTTAGGAGTTTAAGGATCCCCCCTGATTTTTGCGAGAGCTTTAATTGGGTTTTAGTCTGATGTTGTGCCCAAGTCATATTCTCATTAAGAGTTAATCCCAAATATTCAAACGTTTGCTCTCTTTCCAAACGAACACCACCTATAGCAGGATTAGGGCGGGATGTTTTCGGTGGATTAAAGATCATGAATTTCGTTTTGGATGTATTTATTTCTAATCCCCGGTCATAACAAAATGAGACAAAGCCATCCAAGACTCGTTGTATGCCCATTGGAGTCTTTGCCAGCAACAGGGTATCATCTGCGAACATGATCGCAGAGATCCCTGTACCAACGAGCCTTGGGGCATCTCTATTGGGGACCGTATTCAGGTGGGTGATTACTCCGTTGACATAGAGGCAAAACAGGGTGGGCGCCAAAACGCAACCCTGCCTTACCCCCCTGTAAACGGAGAAACTAGATGACAGATTGCCTTGTCTCCCACACCTGACCCTTGGGAAATTCTTTGAGTGGAGGCGTATTAGGATATTTAAAAGGGGGATTGGAATACCTAAATCCTGCAATATACTCCAGAGTTTCCCTCGTGGGATCAAATCAAAGGCCGCACGAAGGTCGACGAAAACAGTATAAAGCGAACCGCCCTGAACTTTGACCGTTTTCCAGAAACGCATGTTTAATCTGAAAATCTGGTCAGTGGTGGATACATTCCTTCTGAAGCCTGCTTGATAGTCACTTAAGATTTCTGATTCCTCAACCCAGTCTAAAACACGGTCCAGAATCAGCCTGGTGAAAAGTTTCCGCGATACATCTATTAGGCTGATTGGCCTATAGTTGGCTGGGGGGAGAGGTGACCCCTTTTTGAAGATAGGGACCACTTCAGCTCCCAGCCAAGTATTTGGGAGTGCCATTCCCCCGAGAACTGCATTAAAACATTTTTGGAGATAGGGTGCCCATATCTCGGGTTCCTGTTTATAAAGGTCCCCCAGGACCTTATCCAGCCCTGGGGCTTTTCCCGTGGGGAGCTTAGCTATAGCCACCCGGACCTCCGCTAAGGTGAACCAGAGCTCCAATGGGGCAGAGACTAGAGTACTTGCTACATCAGACAAGGGGACATTCATGCCAGGAATATCCTCCTTATACAATCCAGCAAAGTGTTCTTCCCATACCTCAGCAGCAATATTAGGTACTGCTGCCTGCTCTGGCTCGAGTGAGCCAGTGCTCACAATTTGCCAGAACTTGCGTGCGTCTTTAACCGCAAGAGCTGATGTTAGCTTTGCCCATTTCTCATTCTCCCATTCAATCTTAGATTGGTGTATGAGGTTCCGGTATTCTTGCCTCTTGGCTTTTATGAGGTCCCTATTATTGTTCTGCTTTAGTGTTATTAGCAGCTCACTTTTCGCCTGTCTACATGCCTTATTGTACCAGGTTGGTTTCCTTAGGGCCCCTCCAGTACTTGGGCCTGATGGATTTAAAATTTCTGCGAGGGTGCTTATTAATAGGTTGTGAAGCTTTCCCAACTTTGCATAAAAATAATTCACAGGATGCTGCTCAGTAAGAGCGGCTACATCCTCCAGTACTGGAATTACCTGAGTATACAGTTTGGCTAACCCGTTTGGATTTTTGACCAACTTATCCCATCTTACCCACGTCTATTACTTGTCAGGGTAGACAAATTAGGTATGGCAGATTGCGGTGATACAATGCCCTTATCTGCACCCGGAATTTCGAGATCTAGGATTAGCGGGTTATGGTCACTATCCCCCCTTTGTGTGACCCTAAAGTCTACTATTCTATTCCAATCCCTGCACTCCACGAAAATATAGTCGAGGCGTGCCCTTCTCCCTGACTGATAAAAAGTAAAGGCAGGGGGATTATCAGACTGTATACGCCCATTGCATGCCCTAATCGAATGGGTCAGCGTCAATGAAGTCAATTGTACAACTAGTGGGGTCCATGCTCTTGCAGGAGGACCTGACACTTGGGGGATTTTCCATACATCATCCTCCTCCTGATTTACGGCATCGAGCAGACCGTCCAGTGGTTCAAATTGGGAGTTAAAATCCCCTCCCACCACAAACGTGGCACCCTCAGGGATATTAGTTAGAAAGGAGGATAGTTCTTCAATGGTTTCAGACACAGATGTGACACTCACAGGTCTTGAGTAGATATTAACCACTGCCAATCTGAAACCATTCGGCCACTCTAAAATTACAGACTGGACATCATCTGAGGCTGTATCCATAATTTTAACACTGCAGCCCAAATGAGTTGCTACCCAAATCGTTAACCCCCCAGACGGGCGACCTTTTCCCGCCTATTTGGCAGCAGCTGAGAATGAAGCGAATCCTATGCGATGTTGTTCCTCCCGTGCCCATGTTTCCTGGAATAAACAGATGTCATTCGAGTCTATGTATGACCCCCAGTCAGGGCAGGCCAATTTATTACATAGGCCCGCTATATTCCAGGAAAGGATTTTTAATACATGTGAGCCGGGGGCAGTATTAGGGGAATGTGTGGGGGATTCTATAGTAGTAGTACTCTGCTGACCCATAAGGAAATGGTCAGAAGGAGAATTTCCAGTATCAGTAATATCTGCCACTATCCCCAACTCAGCTATAAAGGGCACCATCCCATCACTTCCACCAGTGCATTCATCTTGCTGTAGTCAATCCACCTCTTCAAGTCAGCTATACCTGTTGGGATGCAAATAATTACTCTGCATTGGCATATCATGCCGTGCAGGTCTGTACCTTGTGCCATCAATGGCAAATCCCACCCTTGTCCAACCATCATTCACCGTAGAATGCAAGTTATGATTTCTTGGCGGATAGAAGAAGGACAATGGTAACAGTTGAATAGTGGTATTTCCTGGGGTGCCCAACCAATTACTAATATGAGAAGCAATCTGTGAATCCCTAAAATTTACCAAAATACAGTCCCCCTTAATTTTCTTTGTTGTATATCCCACTCATGGAACCCGCCTGACCATTAGTATTTCACCTCTCATGTTTGGTGGCAGAGGCCTGTGAATATTTAACCAGCTAATCACTTTGTTTCTTAGGAAGAGCTCTAATACAGAGCTAGAAAGCTCCGGAACTCCAGCTAGGATTACCGTATGGTCTGCCGCCTCTGGTGGGAGATTGACTATATGTGACCGATTTAAGCTGGGAGCATCCTGGGCGGGACGGTCACCAGTCCTGGTTGACGTTTTTTCTTGTCTCAATGGGATCGTTGACACAGGCAACTTTGATTTCCTCGCTAGGGGCACAGGCGGGACTCGCCTTGGGAGGGGTAAAGGGACAGGGTTTGGCGGGCTAACTGTGGGTACACTTAATGACGTAGGAGGTTTACTAATCTTTGCGATTAAGGTAGTAACTGGGTTGGAGGGAGAAGAACTCCCCGCATTCATTATAGTTGTACCCGGACTACTACCCAAGGTTCTTAACTGTTCCTTCAAACCCCCAGTCACAGTTTCAATTGCTTGCAATCTAATATCAATACAATCAAGCCTCACCAATAGAGGGTCTAGGAGCTTTTGCAAAACGTTAGTAATAAATGATATAGACTGATCCCCCCCACCACAAGTCCTCTCACCAAAGATAAACGGGCCAGCCTGCCCTGACACCAGCAATTGGGAAGGCTGTATTGGAATCACAGTTTCGTTGATAGTCACAGGGGAAGAAGATTCCATTTTGTCAGGCATATTAACAACAGTACTGGAGGCGTGATCCAGTTTAGCCCTTTTTACACCCTTGGACTGTCTAGCTCTCTTTCTTTTAGGAACAGCACCTTCTCGAAGACCCCGTGCATGGGATAGATTTAGTTCATTCCCCTCACTCCATGTCAAGAATGGGTCAGATGCCGGAAATTGAGCGACCTCAGATATAGACTGGCGGGAATCACGTTGAGAAGTTGAAGAGGACCTTAGCTGTTGTAAAATGGACTCAATTGTTTGGTCAATGCTATCCAAAAGAGATAGATGGGAAGCATCCAGTATCTCCGGGGATGTAGTATTTACAGTTAATCCTATGGAAGACCGGCTAGTACTTTCAATGCCATCTGCTAACTGTTTTTATAGGGCAGACAATTCATTATTTACTGCAGTATTAGCTCTGATAAGAAAACTGTCCAAAGTACCTGTAGCCATGATAGACGAAGCCGTGGCTTTACTCCTTGTCTCCCTCGATGACATATTGCCTTTTAGTTCCGGAATAACTAGATCTCCACCGGGATAGAACTAATCGGACACAAGGGGTAATAACACTGGAAAAACAGGCCCAGAGAGGTGGCCCGGTCCGGTTACTCTCTGATAAGGGAGAAGGCGCAGGAGGGGGCGGGAAGAGGACCAGCTGCGGCCGATCAGCGCCGCTGAGCAGGCTGGTCCTCGCAGTCCCGCCTCTGTCCGTGTGTGGGGAAGGTGGTTTTAAGGCAGGTCCTCGGGCTCCCGGCAAGCTCCCAGAGAAAAAGTCCAGGCACCCACGAGCGGCACCCGCGAAGCAGGGGCCGCGAGAAGTAGCGTGGTGGTCAGAAAAGACAAGGCAACAGGCTCCGCCGCACTAGAAACCCTCCGAAATTGCACAGGAAGGCTCTCCCATCAGGTACGTGCTCCGCTCGGTCTTTTCAGCAGGAGGGGGCGGGAAGAGGACCAGCTGCGGCCGATCAGCGCCGCTGAGCAAGCTGGTCCTCGCAGTCCCGCCTCTGTCCGTGTGTGGGGAAGGTGGTTTTAAGGCAGGTCCTCGGGCTCCCGGCAAGCTCCCAGAGAAAAAGTCCAGGCACCCACGAGCGGCTCCCGCGAAGCGGGGGCCACGAGAAGTAGCGTGGTGGTCAGAAAAGACAAGGCAACAGGCTCCGCCGCACTAGAAACCCTCCGAAATTGCACAGGAAGGCTCTCCACTAATGTTGCATCTTTTGCCTGTCAGAAACAGAAAAAGGAGCATTTTTAGCAGATCTGCTGCCCCAAATGACAGATCTGAAATTCTATATTTTTTTTTATTCTACAGTGTTCAGAAACTTAGAACAAGATCCGCTACATCAGACACAACCTCTAAACCATCCATTACTTGCCTATTATCATATCAACATCTCAGATTACTACTCCATGCATCTAGAAGCAACGGCCCATGATTACATAATGTATGGGCCATTAACATTGTAACAGATTACTCTTTTGGAACTAATATTGTCAGGAGACATTTTTGGCACGCTGCCCACAACTGAGGAAACTTAATATCCTGCTATTTGGCTTCTGTGGCCTGGCAACAATGTTCATTAAGTGTCAATGGGGTAACCCGTAATGCTAACCGGACCCGTGTAATTACATTAGTACAATAGAGAATTGGTCACAATAGCAATCAGAACTTCAAGGTAAACATAAGAAGAAGGAACGCATTCACAAGGACCTAGTCATAAGTACACAGTAAATGCCTTTTTATTCTCAAAAAAGTCAAACCCAATTGTTAAAGACATCACAATTGTCTATCCACTTGGGAGAATGATGCTCAGGGTGGAAAAAAGTAAAATGCTCAGGGTAAAGGTGCGTGTGTGAGGGTTGAGAGAAAAGGAAAGGTAATGTGCCATATATACATTATATTTACATAATGAAAACCTGTCCAGCCTAAAGAAGGCAAATCATTTATCGCAACAACATAGCAATCTATGAACACTAAAAACACATCTCAGTCACGTGTGCTTGTTGTTGAGAGTAACAGAAGTCAACGTTTCGATCCCTTCCGAAAATCAAGGTTTTTGAATCTTTAGCATGGGATGTTCATCAGGACAGAAAGGTAGGGCACCTACAAGAGATTGAACACTCTGTATAACTCACAAGAAGCCTCGTGGGTGATTGTGAATGCTAAGATAAAAGGAAAGTGATAGTTACCAAGTCAGAACACAGCAAGGCAACTCAGGCTAGATAGAGTGATTGGGGGGCTCCTTAAAGCTCCTTATTACTTCTAAAACAGAGAAAAAGTGAGCATAAGCGTATGGAGGGACCAGGACTGGAAAGGCTGGAACCTTAAGGGCACAAGTGATGTGGACTTACTCGGAACATTAGAGAAGGTGCAAGGAATCACCATAGCCCGACCGTCCAGAAGTCGCCGCAATGACAAATCAAGGGGTTTCACATAAGGAGGCCTTAGCTGACATAGTCAGTCACCTGGCCAACAAGGCTCAGCACAGAGAGTGGTCTGGAGGGTCCCATCTTATCTAGGATCAGACCTATCGTGACCTAAAGAAATCACACGTATTTAACAAACTCATAAGTGTCAAAAGATGGCGCGCAAAAGGGGACTGACCAAAGTGTTGACCACCGGGGGTGGGAATTAATATTTAAAAAACAACCAGTGAAGCATAAGTCAAGATGAGAATGTCAAGCCACACATGCGAAAAAATTATTATAGGACCATGTGTGGCTTGTAAACCAACAGGACACGAGTGAACCGAGTGAGGAGATCCTTCAGAGGTATCATGGCGTGAGTTTGAAAGTGAAACATGCCCCATATTGCTCCTTGCTAACATACTACAAAAATGTACCGCCCACGGTGGTGCTTACCTTATGGGCGGTGTGGTGAATCTACAAAGAAGGGACACAAAATGAAAAGTATTGGAAATCCTTGAAACCGCGATTGGAACGAGTGATAGACTTAAAACCCAAAATGGTGTCTGAGTAATAGGATGCTCCGGCAGTTAATCTAGAGCAATCACCAACCTCCGTTCACCATCAATGTAAAAAAGGACAGCAGATTTCATTACCCCTCAAAGTCAGGAATGACTGAAGTGGCTGGGCCCCAGACGTAGCCTAAAATATGGAGAGACCTACATGCACGCGGTGGGCAGCCACCCGGTGAATGCACGTTACACGTAATAAAATGTGCTAGGTGATCCCGATCGGGCGATCTAGGTCTAGATGACGGATGTAAGGGCAGAAAAGAAGTCCCTGATTCACAAAAATTGGCCGAAGGGGGCATTGTCTCGTAGGCCAATTTTTGCGAATCCCGAGGAATTGCTCAAGGAAGGATGATTACTTTACTGAGTCTGATGATCTCATCAACCTCCTTGTTGAACGGGGCTACCCTAAAAGAATGGTGAAACAAGCAAGAAAAAGGGCTTTGTTTAATGACAGGGAGTGCCTGTTAACTCCTAAAGAAAGTCTCACGGATTTAAACAGAATGATATGTGTGACCACATATTACACCAAAAGCAATGACATCAAAAAAATCATAAATGGACATTGGAAACTGATTTCTATTGAACTAGAGCTACCGAAGCCACCAATGCATTACTTCAAAAAGGCTAAGAATATCAAAGATCATGTGGTACAATCTTTGCTTGCCCCCAACCTACAATCCAGACAATGTGGAAACTACCAAAGACTGTGGGTCACTTTAAATGCGGCCACTGCAAAGCTTGTAAACTTACAATAGAAACCAAAGAGTTTTGCTATGACCACCATACTATAGACCTACAGATACACATGAATTGCAACACAACAGACGTCATCTGTGCTATTATGTGTCCTTGCAATGGGATGTATATAGGACAAACCAGACAAAAAGTCAAGACAAGGATACTGCAACATTGCAGTAGGATACTATGTAGCACGGCGGGCGCACCATTGGTAGACCATTTTCAAACACATGGCCATCAACCAGATTCCATCTAGTGGTTGATTTTTAGAACAAATATCGTTAGGAGTGCGAGGAGGTGACATTAATTCCATACTTAACATACAAGAGTGCAAATGGATGGCGGGTATCTATTGCCATCAATCTGATATTAAGATTCTATTAAAACATTCTACTTGAACACTCCATATTCATTTATGATCAGGGACTTCTCTTCCGCCCTTTTATCCGTCATCTAGACCCAGCTCGTCCGATCGGGATCACAAGCACTTTTTACTACGTGTAACGTGCATGCACCAAGCGGCTGCCCACTGCATGCACGTAGGTCTCTGGTTATTTTAGGCTATGTCTGGGGGCCAGCCATATCAGTCGTTCCTGACATTGATAGGCAATGAACGCTGCTGTCCTTTTTGACATTGATGGCGAAAGGAGGTAGGTGGTTGCTCTGGATTAACTGCCTGACCATCCTATTACTCAGACACCATTTGGGGTTTTAAGTCTGTCACTCGTTCCGATCGCCGTTTCGAGTATGTCCAATGCTTTTAATTTTGTGTCCCTTCTGTGTAGATTCACCACATCGCCCATAAGGTAAGCACCAATTGTGGTTGGTAGCTTTTTGTAGTATGTTAGCATGGAGCAATATGGGGCATGTTTCACTTTCAAACTCACGCCACGATACCGCTGAAGTATCTCCTCACTCGATTCACTCATATCATATTGGTTTACGAGCCACACACGCTACTACAATAATTTTTATGCATGCATGGCTTGACATTCTCATCTTGGATTATCCTTCACTGGTTGTTTTTTTTTTTTTTTTTTAACTTTTTATTGAATTCGTCAGCTTACAGTACAATCATAAGGTTACTTTCAGGGCATTTGACTATCAAAGAACATACCCCTCCTAATATACCACAAGAGTTCCCAACTTCCATCAAGGAAATCGTACTGTCTTTGCTCAAGCGTGTGAGGTCTGCTGTCCAACTAACATCATTTCTGCCTATACTTGTAATCACCGGGGCCCCTGCCTACTATTGTAAGCCCCACAACGATCTTCAATAAACAGTGGTAACCATTAAAACAGTAAAAGAGTCATCCACCTTAGGTAATTCTGCACACTTACATTTGTTTACATGAGTCTCACATGTCCCACGCCACATCTCAGCAAAGTCAGCTATAGAGCTGCATGAAGGCCACTAGGGTCGAAACCACACCTCCCCCCGCCCCCTAATCCTCCTCCCCCTCAGACTCTAGGTCTTCGTCCTCTGGCAAAGGTTCACAAATGTCACCTGTATAATTGTTCCACGCTGTCCAGACCTTATTCCACTTTCGAGGGCAGGCCCTCATCACGTACACTGCTCTTTCGGTAATCATCAGTTTATCCATGTTGTTACCCCACCTATATTCTGTAGGCGTATCTGGTGCTCCCCATTTCTGCGCAATATCTCGCTTGGCCACCATCATAGCCAGGGTGGCCCATGTCTGTCCATACCTATTCAGGTCATTAGGGCCCCAGATGTTCAATGAGCATGTTCTAGGTTCAGGTAGAATTGAAACCCCAAGTGTTTGCGATATGGTGCGCATAACCTGTCTCCAGAATTCTCGTATTTGTGGGCATTCCCAAATTGTATGGTAAAGTGACCCCTCTTCCCCACACCCCCGCAGACAGTAGGGATGTGACGCTCGATGTATCCTGTGAAGTAGTGTCCTAGTGTAGTAAATACGGTGTAAGATTTTCAGCTGCACTAATCTGAATTTTGCTGAGATTCCGACCTCCCGTGGGGACGCCATTGCCTCCGTCCACTCAGAGTCAGTAACCTCTCCTACCTCTCCCACCCATCTCTCTCGCAGTTTTTCTGTTGGGTCTTTTAGGTTGTTGATCAGTTTTTTATATGTGAGTGATGTGGCGCTTTGCGGCATGAATTCAGTCAAGAGTCTGTCCTCTAGCGGCGAAGACTCTGGTAGGTCCGTTCCCGCAGGGATTGCTCTTAGTAATGCATGCCTTATCTGTACATAGCGAAATGTCTCAGTCGGGCCCAGGTCGTACTGTCGTTGTAAGTGTGGAAACCCTATCACCGTGCCTTTGTCCCAGAGGTCTCCGATAGTGGATATTCCTATACGGTCCCACTGCGCCAAACCCTTGCAGGAGCGGAGGGCCCCCAATGTTTTAACGTCCCAGAGCGGTGTCAGTTTGGTGAGTCTACCCTGCCAACCCAATCGCTTTTGTGCAATGTGCCATATAGTTGCAGTGTGGTGCGTCGGGCCCCATAGCTTCCGTACCTGAGGTTTGTCATACAGCGCCGCCAGCATGCCATCTCCACCTAGTTGTGCCCAGTCAGCTTTGTACGCCGGGTCAGACCGCGGGGCATGGATCCACTGGTTGACTGCTTTTAGCTGCGCCGCCCAGTAATACAGCTGTATGTTAGGCAAGGCAACGCCTCCATCATACCAGCTCCTTGTCAGTTTGTCATATGCTATACGCGCCGGGCCGTTGTTCCAAAGTAGGTTTGAAACCAACGCCGCAATTTGCTTGAAGTATCTCGGTTCCACGAGATAAGGAGTATTTTCCAGCACATAAAGGAACCTGGGAAGAGCCATCATTTTGTATAGCACAGCGCGCCCTAGGAGAGTCAACGGTAAGGCCGCCCAATGCTTGATATCCGCCCGAAGGCGATCCATGGGTGGCTGCAAGTTTTTGTTGAAGAAGGTCGTTGCGTCCTTAGCAACGACAATGCCCAGGTACTTAAATGAGTCAGTAGATACCTGTAAAGGGCAGGTCTCCTGCAGCACCGGGTCCGAACCGTGTAGTGTGTACACCACCGATTTAGGCCAGTTCAGAGTGTAACCCGATGCTTTACCATGCGTGTTACATAAGTCTAGCAATGCTGGGATGCCGCTTTCGGGCTCCACCATATAGATCAGCATGTCGTCCGCATAAAGGGACACTCTGTCTTCCCATCCATCCTCCCACGTGATCCCCTTTATCAATGGTGTAGTTCTAAGCAGGATTGCCAGCGGCTCGATCACCAGGGCGAAGAGTAGGGGCGACAGCGGGCAACCCTGCCTAGTCCCTCTGCCCAGTGGGAATGTCTGTGAGATGTGGCCATTCGCCACGACCTGCGCCACCGGCTGAGTGTACAGCAATCTCACCCAGGCTATGAATTTCGGTCCAAAGCCCATCCGTCCCAGCACCGCAAAGAGATACTCCCATTCCACTAGATCAAATGCCATTTTAGCATCGAGGGAAAGAATAACCGCTCTCTCGGGGAGAAGGTGCGCTCGTGCTATCACCCCATGTAGTCGTCTGAGGTTCAGAGACGTACTTCTGTGAGGCATAAAGCCTGATTGGTCAGGGTGTATCAGCGAGTGCAGGTGTTGTATCAGGCGAGTGGCCAGCAGTTTCGCCAGTATCTTGGCCTCTGCATTAATCAGTGAAATGGGTCGGTACGACGAGCACCGAGACGGGGGTTTGCCCGGCTTCGGTATAACCACTATCGTGGCTGTGCGTTGATCCAGTGGCAGGATCCCCTGTTCCAAACTTTCCATGTACATAGATCGTAAAGGCTTACTTAGTGTGTCCGCCCGCGATTTATACCATTCCATAGGTATTCCATTAGGACCCACCGCTTTTCCTGAATGCAATGCCTGAATCGCCAGTTGAATTTCGTCTTCCGTCGGGTCTAACTCTAGGTCCTGAATCGCCTCTGGTGCAAGCTTGGGGACGTCAATATGTGTAAGTGCAAGTGTCGCCTCTTGGGCAGTAACCTCTCGCTCAGGGGTGTATATGTCTCGGAAGTGGTCCGCCAATGTACATACTATGTCTTCCGGGTGCGTCTGTATGCTGTCGTCGTGCGAGTATAACTGCTGAATACCTTTACCATTCCCTTTCCCTTTCTTATCCAGCCATGCCAGCATTTTCCCGGCCTTGTCCCCTACGTCGTATACTCTGTTGGTTGTGTCTGTGATGTGTTTGTGGACTATCATCGTAAGATGGGCCCGTTGTTGCTGTTGTTTCAAATGTAGTGCGTGTGCTGTTTCTGGGGAGGGGTCCGCCATGTGAGCATTATTGGCGGTGTGGAGTGCTAGCTCTATCTCTGTAAGGACCCTCCCGCATTCCCTCCTATACCCCGTTATCGCTGCCATAGCCCCCCCTCTCAGGACCGTTTTATACGCTTCCCAAAGAATCGAGGGAGAGGACACTGAGCCCGTATTCTCCTCAAAGTATCTCGTGGTCACTAACTGGAGTTCTTTCCTGATCTTCGGGATCGTGAGGTAGTTCGGGTATATTGGGTAAATTCTCGTGCGTCTCTTCTCCTTCGTGGTGAGTGACAGGGACATCGGGGAATGGTCGGAGATCCCTCTGGGTAGGATATCAACTTTGTCCACCTTTTCCATTCCCGCCCCAATGAACAGAAAGTAATCAATGCGTGTTAAACTATTATGTACTGCAGAGTAGTATGTGTATTGTGCCTCCGTGGGGTGCAAGTGACGCCAAACGTCTGTAATGCCCATTGCTTCCAGGAATCCCGGGAGAAGCGGAGTCCCTCTGTGGCGGTCTCTAGTGGGAAATGTGTCTAGGGTGGGGTCCATGATTGCATTAAAATCCCCCCCAATGATAGTGTCACTTTCTGGAAGGTCTAAAAGGAAGGCCCCCAGTGCAGGCAGAGCCACAGAGTGGAGTGCCGGGGGGATGTAAACCGACACCACGTTAAGGGGTCTGCCCTCCCACTGCCCATGTATCGCCGCAAAACGACCCCGGTCGTCCGTTCTGCAGTGTGCCACCATGAAGGGCGACGTCTTTTTCTTAAGTACCCCTACCCCTCGGGAGCCGGACGTTAATTCCGCATGCGCCGCCATGACATAGACACGCCTGTCAAGTGCTTTGCAAGCTGGTCCCGTGAGGTGCGTTTCCTGCAGTAGAATCAAATCAGGGCCATGACGTTTGAGCGCCTGTAACACTAATCCCCGCTTTATTTTGTCTCCCAGTCCCCTGACATTCCACGTAAGTATTCGCAGGGGGGGCACCTCAAGGTTCCCACCCTCCCCCTCAGTGGGCATAGTATGGAAGTTGCGGGCCATGGGATTGTCTGAGTGGCACTCCGTGTGGCGCAGGGCCGGTCTTGGTGTGTAAGTAGTTCCCCCTCTTAAGGCGTAGATGTGGCATAGAACCCAGAGCACCCATGCCTCGCGGCACGTCAGGAACATTCGCCAGGCTCACCAGTCCCCGCGGGGGACCACTGTATGCGTAACATTTTGTGGCAGAGTCAGATAAGCTCACAATGCAGTGTGCGTCCGAGTACCCTGCGGTGTGTGTGATGACAACTAACCATAACAATAACCGTGTAACTCCCCTCCCATCCCCCTCCCTGCTCCCCTGCGCCACGGACAAACCCCCGCCCGTTCCCCCAACTGTGCAGAGTGCTCTTTCCCATCCCAAACTATCTTACTTGCTCGTGGGGTTGGTGAATCCCCTACAGGCACCGGCTCTGCCCACCGTACTTCGCGGCACCAGGTCCAGGTCCTTTTCTCACATCCTGCCCCCCCTCCCTAAGGTCAAATTTCAGATGGGCCCCGGCTGGCCCGAGTCCATTGGAGTCTGCTCCGTTTCAGATTCCGCCCTAACTGAGGCCTCCCGCTGTTTCTGAAGGTCGGTCTGCCTGCCAGCTTGGTCGCCGTTCCGTTGGTTATGTCGCTCTCTGTGGGGCCGTCGAGGTTGGCCCACCTGTCTCCAGCCATCAAGCCAGTCCTGCGCCACTTCCGGCTTGTCGAAGAACCACGTCTTCCCGTCGGCCACCACTCGTAATTTCGCAGGGAATAACATTGAATATGGCAGCTCTCTGTCCCGCAACGCCTTTTTTACCTCTGTAAACGATTTCCGGCGTCTGGCCACTTCCGCTGTGTAGTCAGGGAAAAATGCCAAAGTGGAGTTGTGGAGTTTGATTGGTGGTGAGACTCTCGCCGCTTGTAAAATCGCATCCCTGTCTCTAAAGTTGAACAAACGTGCCAGCACCGGCCTCGGTGCTGCACCTGGTTTGGGCTCGCCTCCCGGCACCCTGTGCGCCCTCTCCACGGAGAAAAAGTGTGACAGGCCTTTAGGTTGGAGTTTGTTTTTGATAAGGTCCTCTATGTAGAGGTCCATTGCTCTCTTCCCCTCCGTCTCCGGAAGACCAAGGATGCGGACATTATTTCTCCGGGAACGCCCTTCCTGGTCGTCCAGCCTGTCCTGCAGTTGTCGAGTGAACTTGTCCATTCGCTCCATAGCTATTTGTAACTCCGAAGTGTCCTCCACAAGAGATTTCGTGACCACTTCCACCTGTGACACTCGTTCTGTCATTTTCTGGAAGTCGGCACGCAGTAGAGTGACCTCGGAGGAGATAGAGCCCACTGTAGTCCGCACTTTGGAGAGAGTTTTCATAATGTCCTCCAGCGTGACCTTTTTAGTACCTTCGACTTCTGGAGTGGCGCCTGTTGAGGTTCGTCCATGCCCTGACGATGGACCCTGCGAGCCATAAGCAAATTTGTCCAGTTTAGCTTGCGTGGAGCCACCCCTGGGGCCCCTGCCCGCCATGTTGCGCAGCTGCTGGTGAAGTGGTGCGGATCAGGGGTGCAATAAGGCCACGAATTCAGTCCTCTAGTTCCTCTCACGCCCGTGGAGGGCCGGTCGGCCACAGGTAGAGATGAAAGCCGTGCGTGCTGCTCGCAGGGGGCTATCGGCCCTCCGCGGTCCGGTGGTTGCCGTGGGAGGCGGCAAGCTGCGTTAGTCTCGCCGGCCGTCGCTCAGTTACCAACCACACAGAGTGCTCATGGCGTACTTGGTCGTGACTGCGCACTGAGCTGTGTCGTTCTGTGACAGGGCGCGCTTAGGCGGTGCAGGTCCCGGCATGCGGCCACAGCCCCGGTCACTGCTTCGGTGGTCTTGGTCACTCTTGGGTGTGGCCCATCCCTCATAGGTGGCACTGATCGTTGTATGCCGCGCTGTAGGCTGGTATCTCAGCGAGGCCCCCCTCGCCCGGGATGCCTCACTCTATTGTCTGTCCAGGCTGGCCCACTACTGCTCCCGCTATCGCCCCCTTCGCTCCCGGCCACTCCTATGCGCACTTTGTCGACTGTGCTCCAAGCGGGACCCCAGGGGGACTCGCCGGCAGCCCCGGTGTCTGGCTCCACGTGTGTCCGAGTACGGGCCGACCGACGGCGATGGCGATGGGGTGCCGTCCGGTCAGTATCCGCACTGCCTCCTAGTGGGTCTCACCTCCCACCGGGGCCCACCGCCTCCGCAGGGCTCACCGTCCGCTTGTTTGTCCCGCTACCGCGCTCACCGCGCCTCTCCGGTGAAGCCTTCAGGCGTTGACGGGCTTTGTCGCTGGTCCACCCGCCAGCGGTAATGCAGGATCGATGGCTTGGCGCCATGTCACCCCTCTCGGCGCTCCAAGTGTGGGGGGGGCGGGGGACACCACCGGTGCCGATCCGACCAGCCCTCACTTCCTCTGGGGTCCGGGAGGCACTCGAGGTCGGGGTCCCGCTCCAGCCGCAGGCCTCGAAACTCCGGGGCACAGAAGTCCAGTTGTCGGCCTCGTAGAGGCGCCGGGGCAGGACCGGATGATGTCTCTAGCACACCGGACCCGGTTACCGCTCCTTCTGGTGGGGGATTTTCAGGATAGATAGGACGGATTTCACATAAGGCCGTGCTGCCTCAGGGAGCTCACACTTCACGCGTCCGCCATTCCCGGCTGCTAGCCACGCCCCCCCACTGGTTGTTTTTTAAATATTTATTCCCATCCCCGGTGGTCAACACTTTCATTCAGTCCCCTTTTGAGCGCCTTCTTTTGATGCTTATAAGTTTGATAAATATGTGTCATTTCTTTAGGTCACGATAGGTCTGATCCTCTAGTAAAGTAAAGTCCACATTTGTAAAGCGCACAATCACCCGTAAGGGTCTCTAGGCGCTGGGGGCCGTCGGGAAGATTAAGCGAGCTATTGCCCAGAGTCACATGGTGCTGGGCTAACTTGCCGCCGGAGCCGGGGATCGAACCGTGGTCCCCAGATTCCAGCGTCAGTCGCCCTGACCGCGGCCCCACACCTCTCCTGGATAAGGTGGGACCCTCCAGACCACTCTCTGTGTTGAGCCTTGTTGACCAGGTGACTGACTACGTTGGCTAAGGCCTCCCTATGTGAAACCCCTTGATTTGTCATTGCGGCGCCTTCTGGACGGTTGCGCTAAGGTGATTCTTTACACCTTCTCTAATGTTCCGAGTAAGTCCACATCACTTGTGCCCTTAAAGTTCCAGCCTTTCCAGTCCTGTCCCTCCATAGACGTACACTTGCTTTTTCCCTGTTTTAGGAGTTATAAGGAACTTTAAGGAGCCCCCTACCACTCTATCCATCCTCTGTTTCCTTGCTGTGTTCTGACTTGGTAACTATCACTTTCCTTTTATCTTAGCATTCACGTTCAGCCACAAGGCTTCTTGTAAGTAATACGGTAGGTGTTTCTGTCCTGATGAAGACCCCATGCTAAGGATTCAACAACCTTTGGGAAGGGGTTGAAACACTGATTTCTGTTACTCTCAATAACAAGCATACGCAACTGAGATTTGTTTTCAGCGTTCATAGATTGCTATGTTATTTCTATAAATGATTTGCCTTCTGCAGGCTGGACAGGTTTTCATTATGTACATATAATGTGTATATGGCACATTACCTTTCCTTTTCTCTCCACGCTCACAAATGCACCTTTACCCTGAGCGCTTTACTTTTTTTCACCCTGAGCACCATTCTCCCAAGTGATTAGACAATTGTGATCTCTTTAACAATTGGTTTTGTCTTTTTTTTAGAATAAAAAGGCATTTACTGCATACATATGACTAGGTCATTCTGAATGCTTTCCTTCTTCTTATGTTTACCTTGAAGTTTTGATTGCTATTGTGACCGATTCTCTATTGTACTGTGGCAATAAAGCTCATCACAATAGAGGGAAACACCCAGGAATTTAAAGACCCAGGCGAACTAGAATTATTTTTTACAGATATAGTTGACGGTGTGCTGGACAAGAGTGTCCCATCTATGGCTAAACTTCCAGTGATTACAGTCTAGGGTAAAGCTACCTCCAAGTATTGCAAGATAACACAATATCAACCTTCCACAAGACACAAAGATATATTCAAAGACTGAACCACAGACACTGAACAGCTGACCCATAGGGATAAACACTGATCACCACTGAAACTGTGAGTCTACAACTGACATCCTGCTGAATCATCTCCCACAATCACAGCAAGTGCAAGTGGCTATTCTAAATAGACAATGGAACACAATTCTATACTTTCATGTATTATTCAAATTGTGACCAGGCTCTAGTGAGAAGTACAGACCGCCAGGTTAAAGTTAAAGTTTTGAAAATGTGAAACTTATAATTATCCAATATGAGAATATATTTAGTGACCTTCTTCACTATTAGGTTCTGCAACATGCACTAGATGCAGACATCTCTACATTCTTTTCCTCTCAACGACCCCCCTACCTTACCTGATTATCAATTCTGCCCTTACCACTGTGACTCCGGGCTGCAATTACTTGGAACATGGCATCTTATACCAGACCTTGGCCTATCTGGTCTTTCAATGTTAATGGCCTCTCAACGTTTATTAAACAGAAATGTTCTAATCATAACTGGCATCTTACAAACCAGAAATTGGTCTATTAGAAGAGACTCACCTTAAGCCACAGTGTCCAAAAAACTGAAGAGGGATTGGGTCGGGTCAGTTTCTTTTAAGCCTCTGTCCACTGATCAATACTTTCACCAGGCGTACACTTTCAATCCTTTCGGAAATGGGGAGTGGCTATTATTTTAGATAAAAACTTGAAAGCTGTGATAAAAGAAACTTGAACTGTCCTAGAGGGCAGATACGTCTTTGTTAAACTCTCAGTACAAAAACACTTTCTCGCTGGTGGTTCAGTGTATGCCCCCAACATCCAGAGGAGCAACGTTTTCTCGCAAATCAGCAGGTTCTGCAGAGATGTAGGCCAAACTCAACTGCATATTGGGGATGACTGCAACATGACTTTCAACCTGATATAAGACAGATCATGGCTCCTGACCTCAGTAAAAACCCTGATAGTAATATGCTTAAAGATTTCACGTCTGTCAGCGGACTGATTTACCATCGGCTTCTGCTTCTTCCCATAGATAGACTATGGCCCAGATTTAATGTGATTTTGCGGCGGGGTCGCATCACTTTTATGGCACAGCCCTGAAAGAAAATTCTGTGTGTCAATTACCGAGGCACAGAAAGCCACTTTTCATGGCTTTGCATGATTTAGTAAATACAAAGTAGAGAAAAAAATTGCATAGCGCTGCCTTGCATTACTTTGCTTTGGGTAAGTGTTACATGGGTGGGCCATGGGCATTCCCGTGCATCCACCCGTGTATTTTGACAAAAACTCAGATTTACAAAGACTTGTAAACTGTGTAACGAGGAGAAATATCTGTTAGTTCTTCTTTCCATTAGTGCTGCATGCTTCAGCACACATAGAAAGAGGAATAGGCTTCTAAGGATTGTTTTTGTGCAGGAAGGAAAACAAACCTGCCTATAACACAGACACCCTTGCACCAATGGTGCAAGGGTGCCTTCATTGGCAGCACTTAGTGGTATGAAAATAAACCCAGGCTTGCAATGCCCAAATTATGTGAGGATGCTGTTTCTGAAGGCCTATGACTCCGAAGTTGGGAAATTACTATACAGCCCATAAAATAGCGCAACACACCTATCATTTACGGAATGAATTCCAGTCAGTAATGGAAAATACAATATAAGCAATTTAAGCAGGATGGGTTTTTCCATCTCAATGCACCACTATGGCATAACACTGAATTGCCGATAGACAACACCCTACTGGAAAGCCTGAGTCTAGAAGTAGATTCTCACAGTCCAACACCTCTTCTGAACAGAAATACTGAAAGGGATCCCTGATTTCCAAGGTGAATATTGTCTCAGTGATAATTAGTCTTGAAAATATATTCAGCTGAAGAGCTGAATACTCAAGAAACTTGGGAGAAGAATGCTATCTCCGACAGCATCTACCATGCATGGCCATCTAATAAAGTGGGGGCCATACAATAAACTATTATTTGGTCTATACACTACAATCATCGATGAACTGTAGTCCAAGTGAACCACGAAACAAATAACTCCCACATTGACTCGCTGGCACTGCAGCCAGCCAGATAGTGATATTAATCATGTTCTCCAGTCATACCCTACTCTCAAAGCTTACTGGTTCAGGATTTGGAACACCATACAACTCATACTGCACGCATTCAACATGTGATGATGTTGCAGAATACGGACAATGTGGCTGGTCTGACCTCTCAATGCAGGCACCGGCTGGCCTCCTCTCTTGCAACAGCCAAGATTTGTATTCTGAAAAAAAAGTATCCACCACACTGCTGCTGGTATTGGATTGGTCTGAAGTTTTGTTGACTCTGTCAACCTTTGAAAAATCGATTTACAAAATCAATGATCAACTGCTAGATTTGGAAGCAGTATTTAATCATTTCCTTGAATATCTGCCATAAGAGTATATGGCTAAATCTAATATAGAGTCGCTTGACTGGGAACTCTACCACACCTACACATATAAAATACAGGCTTTGCATCCATTCAGCCAAGGTAATCCATAGCAGATGCAATGGGAAAGATTATCTCAGGACAGGAATAGAAATAAAGACAATAACTACTTTACATATTTACATACAATGTACACGCTAATCTACCTAAGAAAATAAAGAAAGGCTGCATATACATCTACCCCTGTGTCCCCTCTTGTTTATAATGTTGCAGCAATTATGCTACTGATCTCTGATCTCACTCTATGTGCATTTTATTTTGTATACCTGAAAAAAACAATAAAAATGCATAAATAGTGAAAATGTGGGAAGAACAAGGTGTTATCTTTCATATAGGTACCCTGATATAGGTCCAGGGAACATCCCACACGTTGCCTACATCATCGCCCCGTCATTTCATATGAACAAGCCTTATAAGGACATAACTCCAAATAAGGACAGAATGACTTGTATGGACATCACGCCTTATAAGGACTGTAGCCTTTTATGGACTAAACCTTTCACCTAGTTCCATGCCGAGGGTGGGTTTTTCCCAATCGATATTGCTAAGATGTCATCCATAGCACATATGAATAATTTATGAGTACACTCTCCGGGACGTCCACTTCACCTCTCCCATCGACGCACAAGGTTTAATCCTCAACGTCATCCTCATACTGAACAATGGGGAACAAACGCACATAGACAGTCGAAATACAGCACCTCTTGCTATCAGTAAGCAGGAGGGAACCGAGACTTCAAGGCCGATACACTGACCAGAGACGCTGCAGCTCCGGCATGCCATCGCTCCAGCTGACAGTGGTCTGACGATCCCTTGCGGGGTGTCTAGCTCTAGTCCAGGATGAAGTCCCACACTCTCACTATTCAGGTATGGGGGTTCGACTAAATCTAGTGGGATTCTTGGCTCTTAGACTTAGGCTCTTAGGCTTAGGCTCTTTTGCACCTACTCACATGCTAGGTACACTTATGTACATATAGACAGGTATCGTAGGAGTACGCACTTTATTTTATAAATGCATTTCATATTCAAGTATGTGTCCATGACTATTTATTTCTATTCACTGTACTGCTGGTTCTATATCTCTGCTACTGTGTTACAGTTGTAGCAGCGCACTTATTTTGCATGAGAAGCACAACGATACAATAAATTCTTATTGTAAACACGCTTGACTGTTTCTTCTGTGTATCTCTCTGAGAGCAAAACAAGCAAGCACGAGTGACTGAGTGAAAATAATATATTGTTTATACGAGTCTGAGGTTCTTATGTTTTGAGGTTGCCAAAAACTAATCTCTCTGATAACAGGAGGGTCTAGTGGCACTGCGAGCTAGCTAATGTGGAAACATAGGCTGACATATTCGGTGGGGGTGTACAGATTCAGTTTGCCACCTAGCCCACAGTATATGTTATCGGTAAACAGCGTACGTCCTGCATGAAAGGGTACTATCGGAACTACACTACAATGGGAGAGGTACTGTAGAATGGAGACGGCACATCCTCTACATGGGAACAAAAAGGCAGCAGCAAGTGCTTGAGCAGAAGGCCCAGTGAGCCCTGACGTGTGAAGAGAGGAGTTCCCGCAACCGCAAAGGCTCTGACGAGTGTGGCGGTAGGCCACCCCCCATGGAACATGCATGACCGATATGATCGCCACCGATGGGACACCCTCATGCCGAACCGCAAAGTTCTGGAAGCGGCTATTTGCCGGCTACTAGCGAGGTTGGCTGACATCAGCCCTCACGCTTGCTGCTGGGCAGAGAAGCAACCCCCCTGTCGTGGTTGAGGCGCTATGGGGAGCCCCGGGAGGTGCACGAGCTGCGGCCGCTGTACGGACATCAGAGCAGATCGGGAAAGTGGGTCGTGCTCACCTGTGGTCAGGGAGTGCCTGTACCGGGGGATGACGAGGTGGGGAGGAGCCCTGCTGCAGACTACACCTGTTGCTGATAGGTGCTGTGTGGGCGCACTTGGTGACCCGCAGTGGGGGCCTGTAAACAACATGGCAAAGAGGAGCTCTGCTATGGACCTCGCCTGCTGCATGTGGAGTGCTCTAGACATTACCAACTCGGGGATTCCTTCAGGCACAAGATCACCAACTTTGAGTGTATCACCACCCTAAAGGCCTGGCTGAAAGCAAAAACCCAAAGAATGGCAAGAAGATCATGCTCTGTAAATATGTATGTTATATTTGTCCCACCATAACCTCTTCAACTTTCATTAAAATGTCAACTTGAGTGAATTTGCAACTTATATTTATGTAATTCTAACCAATAGTATCAGTAGTAGACTTTTGTACTTACTACCATTCTTATGTGAATTTAGAGTATTTTGTTTGTATCTTTTACATAACTCATATACTCTGCAGTCCTTATGTAATGTAACTGGCCCTTTTATAAAGCACTCTGACACCTTCGGGTAAAGTTTGCGCTATATAAAAATGCATTAAATAAATGAATAAATGGGGAATGCTTAAACTTAATGGGAGGAGTCTAGGTATGGTTAAGGAGTGATTTAGGTAGGGGCATGGTAGTACAAACACACACCCACAAAAGAGTAAACCCACTGCTGCCCACACACTGTGGCCCATATTTATATTGTATTTGCGCAGTGCAACGTAGCAAGCCACCCTGCTGCGCTGCATGAAAGGAAAAGGGCAGTAATGTGCCGTATTTAACATTATCCAGTGTATTCCTGTCCTTTCCTAATGCTGGTGCACTTTGGCTGCCTAGTGCCAAAGCAGGCACCCTTGTGTCATGGTGCAAGTGTGCCAGTGTTGTAGGCAGCATTTTTTATGTGAGGGTAGGGGCACCTTCCTGCACAAAAACAATCCGCGGAGGCATTTTCCTCTTTCTGCGTGTGCCGCAGAATGCAGAAAACGTAGAAAGAGAAACAAATGAGGAGAAATAAAGATATTTTTCCTCGTTACGCCTCACCTGGGGAGTCGTACCATTTTGAAGCAGTCCCCATTCTACCACTAATGGTAAATCTGGGAATACGCCAAAAGCCATGGCGGAATCCATGGGAACACCCTTGCTCCACCAATGGAATGCCTTCCTGGGGCAGAGTAATGGATAGCAGCAATTTGTGCTGTCTTGTGTTACTCTAGATTTATCAAGCCACGCAGGGCCATGCAAGGTGCCCTTGCGTCTCCTGATAAATCTCAGTTAGGGTTTGCATCACCCTAGGTGTAAGTGTACTCCAGCTCAGCCTTCAGTAAATCAATCACCACACATGGCCACACACATAAATTACAATATACTCCTGCAGAAAGCAATGGAAGCAGGGAAATAAAATACCACTTCATAGGAACCAATGTTTAATTAATAACATGATTTCAACCATTACAGTGTATAAGTATATAATTATGAACGCAAATATCCTCAGTTCACATATGTCCAGATATAGATGCACACACATTCAGGCACACAGACTTGTTCAGAGAGACAGGTTATTCGTGTGCACCCATTCAAGTTCAGATTTTCACCATGGAACACCTAAACGTAAAAAGAATACACATAGACACATCAACCACAACCAAAGAGAAATCCGTACACACAATCCTGAAATGGAAACACACAGACATTTGTACACATGTATTGATGCACTTCATACATGGTGTTATTGTGCAATATCGGGAATGTTTTCATTTCTCTTAGTGAGAATGCACCATGGTTTCCATTTTGCAAACTGTGCACTTGCATTATTATTGTGCCACAGGTTCTAGCCATTATACAATCCTATCCATGTCAGATATCACTACAATTTGAATACTTAGTGAAGTGAACATCCAGCCCTAATGTTCTCACTCACAGGTTTTCACATGTAAAGGGGTCAAAGACGGGGCATGTCATAGTTTTGCATGTGATATAGGTTGCTTATTTTTTAATGTCAGAGCATTCATTAATTAATTGATCATTTAAAGCATTTGGGTGTTCTCAGCAGCTGCTGTGATCTAAATGTGGAGGGACTGACTATTACAATGTAATTCGCAGAAATTGTCATCCTTCTACATTATGTTTGGCCTGTGTTGGCGTGTACTGTCACTTTATGCATTGTGGGTAGTCCTTGTGCAGGGTGCATCAATGTATAGTGTGGGATTTGTGACATTCCATTGAACCATGCATGTGGAAACTGTGAAATAGAGTTATGGATGTGTGCCCTTTTCCCTACCCAGTGTGTGATGTGGAAAATTCCAGTCAGGGAGGGAATCTCTGCAAGAGGTTCCTAGGCCTTGTGACCTTCCATTGAACTAGAGCCTTTAGTGAGTCATGGGTCTATTGTGGCCCAGGAATTTAACTGAATGCAGTTTACTGAACAGCCTCTGAGATATGACTCAAACACATTAGCGTACACAGAAAATGTTATGAGCATTTCACAAATTCTATGTAATATTCTATGTTTATTTGCTTAATTTAGTCCAAGGTTCTCCAAAGTTGGTCCTGGAGGGCCAGATCCATGCCAGATGTTTAGCATATCTCCATTTAGATAAATGGAGTTAACTTAAAATCTGGCATGGATCCAGCCCTCTAGGACCAACTTTGGAGAATCCTGATTTAGTCCATGGTGCCAGACGGAGGTCTTTAGCAACAATTCCAAAGGTCCTGTAGGTTATAGCACCCTAACACCTCACAATAACACAGTTAAACCCAATGGCCCAATAGACACACAGATTGCTTAACAGGAAATGGATATTCAAAGACTTTACAAATTCATCCATCCAAGAGACAAATTATTTGCCTGTAGGCTGTATAACTGTTTTCCAACATAATAGAAGCACAACACAAGCTCAGAAGCGTTGAAGGAGGAGCAAAGCTATACTTCACAGTACAGTACAGGTTAATTCTTTTCCACTCAAGAACCTCCATCATTTGTGCTAGAGGAATGTCTTTTTAAAAAATTCTAACGGCTTTGTAAGTTTCTGCGACATTAGTGTACCTCCACATATAAAGTGTTGCTGTTTTATATAGCCCCTTAAGAAAGTAATCTGTGGTGTTTTAACAAAGCTAGCACATGGTAAGATAAAATATGTGAAGCTAGTAGAAAAACATATCTCTTGGATGTGACCCTCGATTAGTTAAAGACAAAAGGCAAAGGCAGTGACATTAGAAAAAAAGTGGGGCAAAGCAATACTCTGCAGTAGAGGTGTTTTCAATGCCAGAACCTCATAGTTCCATAGAGCTGAAAGAACGTTTATGAGTGCTTAGATCTTCTACTGGATTTTGAAATATTGCAGGGTGATGTGTGAGCCATGTTACTTCTCTCTCTCAATTATCTGCACCAATATTAGCGTGTTCTTTGAACTCTCGCAGAGAAGTCTACTGAGGCAGGGCCTCCCTGTGCCATATCCCTGTTCGATCCATGTACCTACAGATCCCAGAGCTTGAGGAAGGCACATGTAGGCGATTCCCAGTTTTGCACTCCCACATTTCACTAATGGCTTCAGAGTGTATGGGAATAGAGAGACATCAGTTATTGGGAAGGAACTCCTCCCCAGAGGGCCAAGAGGAACGTTCTGGTACTCAAAGTCTGTTGTGGAAAAACATGTGCCGACTCAAATTAAGCATTGTTACGAGCTCAGTCATGCTGTCTAGTAAAACACACAAGATGATGGACGGAATGTTGCACATTGGCAAAACATTTACCTCCAGTCACAGATCTGGGTTTAATCCATCATTATTTTGCTCATCACGCCACCCCAGTTCAGACATGGCCATATGCAAATCAGTCTTGACCCTGTGCCTCATGGGAACAGTCCAGCCCGAACTGCCAAGCCATGTCTTCCCTGGACCGGAATCAAGCATCCTAGGACCGGTTTCTGGCTATCAGCCGTCATCAGCCAGGATAGCTTGACTCCAGTGGCGTAGTGAGCACAGGACCCACGTCTGGGAATACCCTTCCCACATAGGGCAAACAGCAAAACACACAAGATGATGGACGGAATGTTGCACACTGGCAAAACATTCACCCCCAGTCACATATCTGGGTTTAATCCACCGTTATTTTGCTCATCAATCCACCCCAGTTCAGACATGGCCATATGCAAATCAGTCTTGACCCTGTGCCTCATGGGAACAGTCCAGCCCGAACTGCCAAGCCATGTCTTCCCTGGACCGGAATCAAGCATCCTAGGACCGGTTTCTGGCTATCAGCCGTCATCAGCCAGGATAGCTTGACTCCAGTGGCGTAGTGAGCACAGGACCCACGTCTGGGCATACCCTTCCCACATAGGGCAAACAGCAAAACACACAAGATGATGGACGGAATGTTGCACACTGGCAAAACATTCACCCCCAGTCACATATCTGGGTTTAATCCACCGTTATTTTGCTCATCAAGCCACCCCAGTTCAGACATGGCCATATGCAAATCAGTCTTGACCCTGTGCCTCATGGGAACAGTCCAGCCCGAACTGCCAAGCCATGTCTTCCCTGGACCGGAATCAAGCATCCTAGGACCGGTTTCTGGCTATCAGCCGTCATCAGCCAGGATAGCTTGACTCCAGTGGCGTAGTGAGCACGGGACCCATGTCTGGGCATACCCAGACGTGGGTCCCGCTATCCATTTTCAGGTTTCAATAGTTGAGTTCCTTTTAATCTCTAAATAATATCTTATTTTTTTTGTTTCTCCAGTGACTAAAGTTTTGGAGACAAGGAGAGAGATACCAGGAGATGGTCCAGTGCCTGGTAAAGGAAGAAACGAAAATGCAGCTTGAAAAAGGAAAGAAATATTGGGTGGCGAACCACATTACGCTTTAACAGAATGAAATGGTAGGAAGTCCCAGTCCCCACATATTGATAGAAATAAAGATAACTGTTTTGGGTTCACCCCTGCCTGGGAGAAGGTTGTCTAGTAGCATATACCCCCTGACCATTGCATGCACGTTTTCATACTTCTACAGAGTCTAAATAAACAGTTCCAGTGAAGCGTTGCCTGGTGCTACCACTGGGTGACCTGGTACTAATAAGATGTGAAAAGAACATGACCAGGACATAAAAACATAAGTGATTGTTCTATAAGTTGCTGATGTGAACAAATCTTAAATTAACCTGTGTGTAGACCACTGCTTCTTTCAAAACATCCACACATTTGATGTTCCTCAGGACATTATTCTGGTTGATGATCAGACAATAATGTTTCTCTTTCTGATAAATCGAATCAACAAAAATGAGTGTCTTGTTACAACAAAATAAACAATCTTGGCATTTAAATGCATATTTCGGGCATGTAGCACGTGGGGCCTGGAGCTTTGGAATGTGTGATGTTCATCAGTTTCAGTTTCAGCTTTGTCCCACGTGCCCTCTGCTGACACAGGATCTAGGGCAAGTGAATAAACTGTGTTTCTGTTGAGACATGATAAATGTGAGTCCAGGCCCTTGGGCCGAGGTCAGTTGTCCAGCCAGGCCCTCATGCTCACAAAAAAAATGGGTCATTCTAACCTGAAAGGGAAACAGATTATGTCTTTGAAGACTTTAACCATAGCGAAATATCTTTTGTAGACTATATCGACCTGTTCAACTTTTATGAAACGCCCGCCAAGTTAAGCAAGTTGTACAATGCCAAGGATACGAGCTGTCGCAGAATGTAAATCACTCGCAGCAGCTAAAATTCATATGTTTGTCTCTTGCCCGGTCTTAGGATCTTTCTTAGACTATGTATTAGTGAAAAATTCTGGTACTCTCGGAGCCAATATCAAATTCGACCCAGAATTACTCATCAATTGACATACGAACCATACTCACAACTCATTAGTTTTTCTAGCAATATTGGTAGGACAGTTACACATACCACACCGTTGGAAGACTAATTTACCTGCAGAATTCTTGCAGGGGCCCCAAGAAGTTCTGGTCATATCCAACTTTGAAAGACATAAAAATAATAACAATCGTTATAAACGTTTAACCATGTAAGAGGTGGTGTCTCGGTAGAGGAGCGGATTTGAGTTTTTCTAATCCCTTATAATGTTATAGTAAATGTGAATTAGTCATTCATCTTTACTCCATGTTGCATTTATTTACTTGTGAACACTATCTATTGTAGTCTGATGAATCTGCCAATAACGAAAACAGACACACTCCAAATCCTGCATTTGTCTACTCCACAATACTGTATCATAAGTGACGTGCGGCTGTCTAGCCTGTGTGCTGTAGAGACAAATATTGAAGGGAATCAAACGAAAAGCAAGACCATCGGTTTTTTGTCTACTTTAAACTTATAGATACACTGAGTTCAAATTTGCTACTCACAATTGACTCAGGTTAAAGAAGAACCAATGTCAGAAAATAAATAAAGGTACTGCATCGATCTTAGGACCATGAATGAATACAGCCTTCATTCAACTTCAGCAGAGTTTTCTTGAAATGTCTGTAGGAAATAATACACTTTCTCTATACATCAGATTTGTTGTTGGGTTACAGAGATATTGATGATATCTGTAGAGAACCATCGCCGTCAAGCATTTTAGAAAGATTTACCAGAAAGTTGGTAAAAAAAGACAAATAGTCCAGCAAAATACTTTTATTTCTACCCTCTTTTGCTTTTTCTGTGTGCTGCATTCTGCAGCAGACATAGAAAGAGCAAAACCCCATGCATGATTGTTTATGTGCAGGAAGGTGTTCCTTCCTGCACATAAACAATCATTCCATGCAAAGCAGACGCCCTTGCACTATGGTGCAAGGGTGTCAGTGTTGGTGCTAGCCAGCTATTTTTAGCACCTGCACTAGGGAAAACGCAGGGTTGCGCCGTATTGTTGTAAATATGGCTCATCCCTACATTTTGGAAAGGACAGAGGGCAGTGCTGCGCAATTAGCCGCTGTGCCGCGCAACTCCATTTCCTGATAAATATGTTCCTGTATCCCTTCACAAGTTGTAAAGGTTTTCATAGGGAGGATTGATATTAGTCACTTAGTATTGATACAAATCTTTTGAAAGTAATTATTTTTCAGAGGTCAAAAAGATTTCAGTGTATCACACAAGACCTTTAACAAATTTGAGAGTTACCATCTTTTCACAATGAAATCCCAGCACTCTTATACCTTTCTCCTGGCATAGTGTGTGTTTGCATTATAATATTCATCAGGGTAGCCTTCCCCAATGGCAGCATATTGCTGGGTCATTGATGAATGCTTTCTTTTGTAACAAGTAAAACATATGACAAGCGGAAATGTAATCTAATGAGTGTTTTTTGAAGTGTCTGTATGTTGTGCACCCTAATCCACTCCAGCGGTCAGGGGCAACAGAAAGCAGAAGCTAGGTCATTTCCACCTTATTCACAGAACTTTGCCTTTTTAAGGATGAACTCCTCCTCTTAACAGAAGATCGGCATTTCTATCCCCCAAAGAACAGAGATATCAATTAAATAGGAGTCAGATGTACACTTTTTCGTTTTCCAAAAAAGGAATCAAAGTGCATTGCAGTCTGACCTATCTAATCAGAATTGATAAGTAGGTCGTAAATTGCAGTCGCTCAGATTGGTCAAAATAACAACAATAGTGGTTTGCAAGGTTCAACAGGCCACCATGTCTGTAACTGATTTTAAATAAGGTAACTTATTTATTTTAAGAAGCTCGATTTCCCAGGGGCGTAGCTAGAGCTTGTGGCGCCCGGGGCTATCCCTCAGATTGCCGCCCCCCCTTGCTGGGGAAAAAAGACGGCGAGCACTTGAAAAAGGTCCGAGAGACGCGTAGTATCGCTGCTAAAAGTTACCTCGATCATGCAAGTTATATGCACATACATGACACAGTCTAAGACTACACAGTTGAATACACCGGTGACCGGCAGTACAAAGGAGAACACACACACTGCATAATCTATCTGGGGACTGCGTGAACAATTACAACACAAAAGGAGTGCATACCACATATCAGCCCTACATGAAGTTAGAATTTTTGGAAATCCTGTTTTGTGCTTCTAAAGTTTTGAGAAACTTCAATGTTATGCTGTCTGAAAAATTTCCCAAGGTAAGTTTGTCTTTGCCTTCCTTACAAGTTTGCATTAAATTCCGCTATGTGCGTTAGCTCCTGGAACCACACTTATTGGACTTTTGAGTTTTGGAATGAAAACCATGTTCCCTTCATAAATACTTTCAGGCCAAACCTACTGATATCTATCAGGGGAAACCCGGAAGATGGCATTTAGGTGCAGTAAACAGCAAGATATGGACGTTGTTCCTCATTACTGGGGAATACCCACTCGTAATGAAGTGTATAGCAACAACAAAACAAAAACAATTCAAAATACTTCCCTTCTCCCTCCACTATCCTGTTTCAATCCCAATAACAGACTAACATGTCCACTACTCAAATACATTTCCTATTTCACTATACTAGTTCACCACTATTCCTTTATGGGTTCCGGAGTAGCATGCTACTCACCGAAAAAGCACATTAACACCTCAACAGGGATAGCAAGCGCTATATAAATGCAAACCTTTTTACCTCTTCTACCCCTTCGGTATCCTTCTTAATCCAAATAACTGACTAACATATCCACCACTCAAATTATTAAAAATGACTTGCATATTTAATTATACTAATTGCGTCTGTGAGCTCTGCCTCCCGTGGTCTATCCCACCCTCCAGTGTGAAAGGACCAAACATAAATAGGAAAGGAAAAAAAGTGAAAAACGATTGGCAGTGCCTCACGGGAGTAACACCATGGGAGTCTGCAGACTGGTACTCGCCTGCATCCTCAGGTTCTCATCATCAGCGACTGCCAACCGATAACAACAATTGTGATAAAGTAAGAAAAAGAAAGAAGACACAGTGCTAAGTGCCTAAATCTCCATACCTCCACTATCATTCATTCTCAATCCACATAATCTAACATATTCACCACTCACCTTACTTTCATATTTTCATTACACTAATTCACCACTATTCCTTTCTGGGTTCCGAAGTAACGTGCCACTCGACAAAAAAGCGCTTTAACACCCCATCAAGGGTAGCAAGCGCTATATGAATGCAAACCTTAAGTCTCCATATCTCCACTATCATTCTCAATCCACATAATCTTACTAACATATTCACCACTCACCTTACTTTCATATTTTCATTATAGTAATTCACCACTATCCTTTCTGGGTTCCGAAGTAATGTGCCACTCGCCAAAAAAGCATTTTAACACCCCATCAAGGGTAGCAAGCGCTATATAAATGCAAACTTTTTTCTTCTTCTATCCCTCCACTATCCTTCTCAATCCTTCTCAATCCAAATAACTGACAAACATATACACCACTCAAATTTCTTTCAAATTTTCACCATACTAATTCACCCTGTCCTTTCTGTTCAAAGACAAGTGCCTGTCCTCACACCATATTCCCTCTGCCCCTTATCACACACTAGCATCTGCTCACAAATTGCCCAAAGTGCTCCCTGCCTGTTCTCACGTGCCAACCCTTCTTCTCCCTTGACCATCTGCTCATAGTCTGCCCTTTTTGCTTACTCACTGCCCCTTCTGCGCCCACACTGCCCTTTTGCTCTCACACTGCCACTCTGCTGCTTGACCCTTCTGTTCACACAGTACCCCCTACTCACACTCTGTCAAATCTGCTCCTTGAACCATCTGCATGTAGACTGCCCCCTTTGCTCACACACTGTCCCCTCTGTTTACACATTGCACCACAGCTCCCTGCCCTTTTTCATAACACACTACCCCCTCTGCTTCCTGCCTCTTCCTGCTCACACTCAATTCTTTCTGCTTCCTGCACCTTCTGCTGTTGCTACCCCTCTGCTCCTTACCCCTTCTGCTCTCACATCTTGTTAGTTCACATATTACACAATATGCTCCGTGCCCCGTCTGCCCACACACCGTCCTTCTCCCCCTGACCTTTTTTTCGTTTGATTTCTACGTAGCCTTTTTGCTGGCACACTGCCCCCTCTGCTCACACCCTTATCTCTCTTACCTGCCTCTTCCCCCACACAGTGTCCCTTTGCTCACACATCACCCCATCTGGTCACATACTGCTCATACTGCTTCCTGTCACACTGCCCCTTCTTCTCTCTGTCCTTGTAGCTCCTCGTAGAGAAGTACGACCCCTTCCCTACTGTCACTGATCACTTCTCTTCAGTCTTCCTGAACAAAGGGATTTGGATTACAGTGATTCCTTTCTTGCAAGAGCAGTGATCAGAACAATGGGATTGCTCAGACCTTGTCCCAACCAGCATGATTCCTCCTAACCTGAAAAGATTGCTGGGGCTCATGCCCCAGAGCCTCATAGAAGTTGATGCCCACGACTAGAGCATTTATGTACCAAAATACATATGGTAGAAAAACATGTTGTACATTTACATTTGAACGAATCTCCACCGCAACCGCGTGCCACAGTAGATTAGGGAACACTGAAATATTTCAATAGAAGTACTCACGTTGTTTGAGAGGTGACGTCCAATTTGGGCACCAGGCTGCAGGGTGAGCGTTGACAGGTACTCGACACTTAAGTTCAGTAGCTGAATCAATGAGGCCCTAATTATTTAGAAATAGTGAAGACGGCTCCGCGGCTGCAATAATTTCGGCGGGGCCCGGGGGTAAATTAACTACAGCTGAGAACTGAGCTAAAGGCACGGTGACAGCTCGGGTCGGTGTGAGGTGCCTGCAGCAGCGGTGCCATCATTCAATTTGGGACAGTGTTGTGAAAGATAAGCACCTCTGAAGACAAGTAATATAAAACAGACACGGTCACCACCAGCAAAACGGCCAGCACAGAGGCGCGCAACTTCCTCTCCCGGCCTGCTCCAGCAGCAGGATGTGACGTCCCCTGCGTGGCGGCAAAGTAGCACAACCTGACGTCAAGCTAGCTATCCCTCAGAGCAGCGCCGCGGGTGAATGATTTTCATTAGTGTGTGAGTTGAGGCTGCCCGTAGCTCCTCACTTCACAGCTAATGCAGTGCACAACACTGATGGCCCGTGCGTTGCGGCACCCTTTATAATTTATTTGGGGACACCGACACTACTGTGAGTGTCCCCAAATAACGGGCCATCAGTGCCGCCGGCCGCCGCACCTTAAATTGTGCTGCTTGGGGCGGTCCGCCCCCCCCCGCACCCCCCTAGCTACGCGGGTGCGATTTCCTTAACAGAAACTTTATTAGAAGCTTTAATATTTATTTTTTATTTGGCAGTGAGAGTTGGCAGTGGTGCCTTGAAACTTTTACCCCAGTTGACTAAAGGGAAGGGCTCTAAAGGGAATGCCTCTAACGTTTGCAAATAGGTTAACACCCAAACTTGGGAGCTGGTAACTTTTCAATGGTTTGTGAATAGAATTCCAGTTGCAAAACATTGGCATATGTGCTTCCTATTTACATTTTGAAAAGGGACGCCCACAACTCTCTCCTTCAAATTCATAAACTCATAAGATAGGTTTTGCAGACAAGAAATATGCATTTTGTGGTCACAAACAGCAGATCAGATATTTACGACTGCAAAATAGATTACTACAGCTAGAGCCTAAAGTCCCAGTATTTGAACTCCAACTCCAATTTGAACTAGAGCCGGCTCTAGGGTGGTGCGATCAGTGCCATCGCACCAGGCACTGACTTTGAGGGAGTGCCCTACTTTCAAGCACAATATGGTTTTAAAAGCAACTATTGCTGTGTTCCATGCTTCCAGCTATTTTCAGGCAATCATAAAAATGTCAGGTAACCCTGGGGATTGATTAACCTGCTGCAGAGTGATCTGAGTTTTGTCTAATGTAATTTTTGACTCATCATAAAGTAGTGCAGGAGGTTAAAATGCCTTCTGCAAAGCATGTGTACCATGCAGATCTCAATGTGCATACCATGTTAATAGGTCGTTTTTGCATCTGTCATAGAGCACCTTTTGTTACTTGCAGTTCATAAGTTATAATCCTTACATAGAACAGTAAGCTATTAACTATCATCAAAGAGCTACATGCAAACTGCAAGGTATAGATTAGAGCATTATGATTTTTTCCCTCAGTCTTTCAATATCCTAATGTTGTAAAAAGGGTTCACTTGGGTAGAAATCAATTCCTAACAGTAAAGCCAACCCCAACCATTGTGTATTTTTTTATCTGGATTTGTGCTTCTTCAGACCAAGCACTCTTAAACTATACTGTCTACCAGTAGGGATGACTTGTGACTCCTACACTTTGTCGTTCTCTGTCTGATGTAACATTTCGTATATACGGATTTACACACTTATGATTCATTGTCTCTGTGTGATGCATATGTGATGTAAAGTGCTCTGACACCTTGCACTGGTATGAGTGGCACTATAAAACAAAAGAAATGCATGAGAGAGAGAGTGGTTATGGAGACTTGAAGGGTGCTGTTAAAGGGAGATAGAAAAGGGAATACATGGAGAAGGAGGTCATTGGGGGGGTGCCAACAAAAATTGTTGAACCAGGCGCTATCAGTGCTAAAGCTGGCCCTTCATGGCCGTAGTGAAAACAATATGCAGGCCATGTGCATGATTATGGGACCTATTATTTATCTGCCATTCCTGGTCAAATATACTGCACACATTCCAGGTATCCATGTATCTATATCCTACCTAAAATACACAAATGGGGATCCTTTCCCCCGGGTAGGCCGATAATCTCTGGGAATGGTGGTTCCACGGAACACAATGCAGAATATGTAGACTCCTATCTAAAACCGATTGTACAAAATCTGCCCTCTTATTTGAGGGACAGTGGAGACCTATTGTGCAAGCTTGTGAATTTTAGCTGGGATCATACAGATTTACTCTTTGTGACAATGGATGTGGAGAGCCTGTACACCTGCATCCAGAAGGAGCAGGGTGGGGGGCTCTAAAGCATTTATTTTTCAAATGTGGTGTACAACTTCTTTAGCACATACTAATGCTCTTGGATATGTCGGTGATGATACTTACACAGAATGTTTTTCAGCATGACGGCATGTGGTATTTGCAAAGACAGGGCACGGCGATGGGCTCCAGGTTTGCTCCATCTTATGTGAACCTTTTTATGGGTCTGTATGAGATGGAGCATGCCTGGGGTCCAGGAGCCTAGATTTGGAGCGTATAGTGTTTTATGCTCGGTACATTGATGATATCATTATGATATGGAATGGGCCAATTGAGAGTCTAAATGACTTTCATGCATACCTGAATACCAATACATTTAATGCAAAATTAACAATCAACTTACAACTGTTTATCAATGATTGCACCATATATAGTGACATATACTAGAAGAAGACCTCTTGTAATGGTGTCTTGCACACCACCAGTTCACATCCGAGTTCTACCATAAGAGCAATACCTTATGGAGAAATGGTACGTGCCAGAAGGAATTGTAGTCAGGATACAGATTTTATCACAAATATCCAACAGTTTAAAGAACATTTTGAGAAAAGGGGATATGAAAAAGGTTGCTTGAATAAAGCTGAAGGAAGATCATTACAATTAGACTGGAAACAGGTACTAAGACCAACTGTACAGAAGAATGAAAATAATAACCAACCGATGTCTGAAATTCTGTTTATTACAGAATATAATTCATACAGTAGTCATATATACAATGTATTAAGGAAAAATTGTCATTTATTGGATTCGAGCCTTGAAGACGTCCCAATTGGGACGAAATACATCGGCTATTAGATTCTAGCTATTGAATTTTATCAACCTGGTGAATCATCTATTTTCAATAAAGAACAGTGTTTGAAAGAAAACGAAAATACAACGACTGAGAATTTCTTCACATCATCGATAATGACTGTTGCCGAATATCGAAGCAAACCACATTCACTGGATGATGTCATCAGTGATGTCATCAGTGATGTCATTTGAGATTTCAGTGATGTCATCAGTGACGTCACTGCCCATGTCATGAATGAAGTAATATGTGACATCATCAGCAGTGGATTGCAGGTGCGCGAGTTACAGTTAGTACAACTAACTATAATTGAGAATTCCAATCGTTTCGTACGAGTGAATTGTCCAGCTAACTATAACACCCCTGAAACCTATGTTTTTTTCAGTGAATTTCTAAGGTTTTTTAAACGCTAATTCCTAACTATAACATGTCTGAAACCTATGGTTTTATCAGTGAATTTCTAAGGCTTTTTAAATCCTAATCCCTAACTATAACAGGCCTCAAACCTATGGTTTTTTCAGTGAATTTCAAAGGGTTTTTAAATGCTAATTCCTAACTATAACATGTCTGAAACCTATGGTTTTTTTCAGTGAATTTCAAAGGTTTTGTAAATGACAATTTGTAAATGTATTTATTGTTATTTTTATTTTTTGTTATACTGATTTTCTATATTTTTTTAAACAGTTTATTTTTAGATATTTTATTTTTTAAATTACATTATACATTACATTACAAAATATACTTTCTCAGAATGAATTACTTTAGCTTAAATACTTTGCAAATAGGCAATAGACTTTTAAGTACAGTAGTTACAGTTGTTGCAATGGGCAACTCAAATTCAAACACAATGCAACATTGAGGTCAATGTGAATTTCTAGTTAAATGTAATTAATTACTTTTTGGATTACTTTTCTAACTACAGGATTGGATCCTAAATTCAGTCCTGAAACATCACCTGTAAAAGGTTGAGTAAAAGCGTTTTGGTTACTGTAGTGATTTTTAAGGAATTGTATTGTATTTTAAAAGATGACACCAATGTTATCCTATGGGAGGAAATTCACTTATCTGGTAAGTAGTGTTAACGTTACTTTTTCTTATTCAGTGGTGGATCCTGGTTCCAGCATAGGTGCATCTCCTGTAAACAGTCGAAACAATGCGTTTAAGTCATACAGGCAATTTTTAAGGAATATTTTTAGTTTGTGAAAATAGACACCTAGAAACTTTTCTGGTGAAAACCACACAATGGATTCCTTTAGAAGGAAATACAAGTTACTGATAAGTACACTTAGAATTACTTTTCAGCATCAGTGCTGAGTTAAAAGATGCTGCACTGGGTTCTCTCCTGATAACAGGTGACTAAATTGGAATTCGTAGTTCAGCTGATTTTAGAGGAATATTTGTACGTTTCAAAAATCAACACCTAGAAACTTTTCTGCTGAAAACCACACAATAGATTCCTATGGAAGGAAATACAAGTTACTGGTAAGTACGCTTAGAATTACTTTTCAGGGTCAGTGCTGGGCTAAAAGATGCAGCACTGGGTTCTTTCCTGATAACAGGTGAGTAAATCGGAATTCGTAGTTCAGCTGATTTTACAGGAATATTTGTACAATGGTGAAGGAAGGGGGTGGGGCCTGTGGTGACATGTGTGCAAACACGCCCTGTGGCGCGTTTTAAGTTGCAGGATTAAGTGCCCTTGAATCCTGAGGTCCCCTGGGGGCCAACTAGCCCACCAGGTACCTCTAGTATGCGCCAGGGTGCTGCGTTGCAGAGAGGTATTCTGGAGGCCACGCCCCTTTTTACAACACTCTGCAACGCAGCTCCGTGGCGCTTACTAGAGGTACCTGGTGGGCTAGTTGGTCCCCAGGGGACCTCAGGATTCAAGGGCACTTAATCCCGCAACTTAAAACGCGCCACAGGGCGTGTTTGCACACATGTCATCTCAGGCCCCACCCCCTCCCTTCACCACTGTGGCGCGTTTTAAGTTGGGGGATTAACTCCCCTTGAATCTTGAGGGTCCCAACAGAGCTGCGTTGCAGAGAGGTGCAAAAATGGGCGTGGAGAAGTGTGGCTCACTGGTTAGAGCAGGCAGACCCTGAAGCAGAGGTCAGACCCGGGACCAGGGTTCAATTCCCGACGCGGCAGGGTCTCGAGCTCAAATGTCCACGGACTCGATAATTCTCGCTTCGGTGCCTGACCTAATCATGGGTTCACACTCTGCAACTCTGGGCATTAAGCTTGCTTAATCTCCACAACGGCCCCCCGCGGCGGGATGCCTGGCTTTCACCTTGGGGATGCCCTGTAGGGGCTATCTCACAGGGAAAAGCCAGGACGGGTTCCCAAGGCAAAGCGCTTAGAGACCCCTGGGTTATAAGCGCTATATAAATCCAAACATACATACATACATACATACATACCTCTCTGCAACGCAGCCCCCTGGCACATACTGGAGGTACCTGGTGGGCTAGTTGGCCTCCAGCCATTTGTTTGAAACCCTGGGGTGTGGCGGTCCCCGGGGCTGCGGGGGGGCCCGTGATCCCCCGCATATATTAAATTCTTGCCCCAGGAGTGGCGGTCCCAGGGGCTGGGGGGCCTGAGAGCCCCCCCACCCATTTCAAAATAGCCCCGGGGGGTGGGGGGTCCCAGGGGCTAGTTAGGACCTATTATCCATAGGAAATCTGCAACATTCTATTCCCAATAACTTTGGCGCCGATTGATGAATCTTTGCAAAAATTTTCAAACCTTTGGCCAGCTCTGGTCCGCTCCTATCCTGAAAGTTTCATGGTGATTCGTCAAGTGGGGGCCGAGAAAAAAGGGGGGTCCCCAAAGCATGTTTTCCCATACAATTTCCCATAGGACCTTTAGCCACAGCTACAGCTTGAACTGCTGAACGGAATTACGCCTAATTTGTCAAAGAGGTAGTCCTCAGTTCAGACTTGTGCCTTTTGCTGAAATGGTGTCAATCTGTTCAGTAGTTCCTGAGAAAATCACAGTTAAATTCATTTATATATCTAAGGGTGCGGTGTATCCGCAGAGTCTGCGCGCATCGTCATCGTACCATAAGTGCACCCTTCCGATCACGCACTGAATGCTAATTGGCTGTCAAGTGGTTGTCAACATACGAAACCAGGAACTGTTGGCAGCCATTTTGTGTCTTGGTAGAAGCGAGGCTGAAGAAGTCAGTAAAATATGTGTGCAAAACATAGAAAGGGAGCAGGGTAGAAATACTTTTACCCTCTAGACCTGTTCCCAGAAGGACACCCAGGGAACACAATTTTTTTTTTAAAAAGACCCGGCAGGTGCGTGTAGGGTGCGCAGACTCTGCCGTAAATAAAATAAAACTGAGCTTTTTTATAATTAGGGGGGCTAAATACTGGTGGCAAAATGTTTACATTTTATGGCGGGCCCAGAGTGGCCCCCCCAGACCCGGTGATCGTCACCCCGCGGGGCTAAAAGAAAAAAGGGGTGGGGGAGGGGTCCAAGGTCCCCAAAGCCGCAGGGACCACCACCCCCCCGGGGCTACAAAAAAAATGGTTGGGGGGCGCCAAGGTCTCCAAAGCCCTGGGGACCACCACTCCCCAGGGCTTTATGTATCGTGGGAGGGCCGGTTCCTGCAGTGTCCCGGGGTGTCCATCCCGCCCTCCCGTAGCAAGGAAATTTGTTCTCTCTTTCAAAATTTAAAGCCGATTTCCTTTCCACATGGGGAGCTGCATGTTAGTAGCTCCCCATCTGGAAAAGCAATGACGGCTCCCAACCGCGTAGAAGTTGTGCATCAAAGGCGCTGGAGTCTTGCATCCTACAAATTATGAGTCGTGCATCCAGCGCGTGCACACCTGGGGGCCGCACTGAGCGACGCGCTGGGTGCGCGACTTCTAATTTTACCATAAAAAAAAATAGCCCCTATCAGTAATTTCTAATACCCCCGGGGTCCCCATCCCCTGGGGCTTATAGAAAATGTTAGGGACCGTGGAAGGAGCCATAATGCCCCGCCGGCTCCCCCCATTATATGGGAGCCGGCATTGCTTTTCCACATGGGGAGATGCTAATTTGCATATGGAAAAGCAGTCTGGTTTGGATTTTGAAAGTGAGGACAGATTTCACTGCTATGTCTTTCAAATGCGAACCAAGTTTGCTATGGGAGGGCAGGAGCCGCGAGACTCCTGCCCTTTCATAGTAAAAGGCAGTGTCCCGGGGGTAGGCACACCGGGACACTGCAGGAGCCGGCCCTGGGGGGTGGAGGTCCCCAGGGCCCTCGAGGGCTCCAGGCAGAGGGCCACGCAGCCTCCCTCTCACAATACACAAAGCCCCGGTGGTTCCCAGGGCTTGAGGGGGATCGTCGAGGCCCTTCCACTTCTAATTTTGAAGGGGGGCCTTGGAGCCCACTCCAACCAACCATTTATTTTATAGCTCTGGGGGGTGGCTCTAACTGTTGCATAGCAAACAGCAATGTTGAGAAAATCTTCTGGTAAGATAACAAAAGATTTTGAAGTCCATTTTCCGCGTTTTTGTTGTAGGTTGCAGCCGTTAAAGCGGCAACAATTTTAACAACACTGTCTAATTGTGATCAATAAAGAATTGAAAGAGTTGTGTACTTCTTTTGCTCATAATGTGCATAGGGGCAGATTTACAAGTTCATTGCTTTACTGTTGCAACATTTTTAAGATGGGAAAAGAGACACGAAAGTGGCGCAAGGGGCTGTAAATCTGCTACACAGTGTTCTGTCTTACTTTGCTTTCCTTTCTGTCATGTAAAGGATCCTGGGTAAATATAACGGTTTCTATACAGCCAGTACCTTTCAACCCTGCCCCCAAACTGCTTACTGCCTGTTACCATAGTAACAGTTCATGGAACACTTGAGTGAGCACAGAGGTTAGAAGTTCACCACACTATGTTGCTAATCGAAACAGTTACTGTGCTGGAGTTTTGACCATAGGAACCGTTAGTCGTAGAAGAAGTCAGTGGAAAATATAATAAAGATAATAGCGGGGGTTCGCTGGGACCCCCACAGTCCCGGGGCTTCACTTATGTTGGGAGGGGGGTGCAGTAGGCTGTGTAAATTATATCAGGAAAACAACAATGCGGCTTATTGCGGCTTTTCTTTAATATAATGTGGAATAATGTTTATTTATTAGGCAGTGTTCACTTTTGTTATGGATAGAGTCACTTTGTTACAGGAAATGTATTAATATGTAGGACAGCGTGTTCTGTATGTGTGTGTGGACACATTTAACGCTTAATTGGCTAACGTGTTACAACAACAAGTTTAATGTTCATTGGGTGCAAACTATTGAAAATAGAAGTGTTTTCTTCAATTCACTTCTGCTCCGGAGAGTAGCAAGGACATCTAATTGGCTTACATGTTATAAGGAGGACTTTCCTGAGCTTTATGTTGGTTGGTTGCGAACTATTGAAAATAGAAGTGTTGCCAGCCATTCACTTCTGCTCTGCGGAGTAGGAGGGACTTCTGATTTGCTGACATGCTCCAAGGAGGACTTTTACCAAGCTTAATGTTGATTGGCTGTAAACTGTTGAAAGTAGAAGTGTTGTCAGTGATTTCTTCCCTCTTCACGGAGTATTAAGGACATTTCATTGGGTAACATGTTCCAAGCGGGACCTTACGAAGCTTAATGTTCATTGGCTATGAAGCATAAAAAGTAGAAGTTTTGGCAGTAATTCCTTCCTCCTCTGTGGAAGAACATGGACATTTTATTAGCTAAAGTGTTTCGAGCACAAGTTTTGCTCCTTATCGGGTGGGAACGGTTCACTGTTGTCAGTGATTTTGTGACGCACTTCCAAAGGAGTATGGGAAAAGAAAGTAGTAGAGGGAAGATTAGGAACACTATTAACTCTGTTCAGTGGTCACAAGGTGGTGGACAGGGATTATGAAGGTAAAAATTGTTTTTATATGTTTTAAGGGCCATTTATATAATTGCCATGTGGTGTACAAATCATGCCGGAAAAATTACAGTGTCTTGCGTTTTTTTTATCAAGTTTGTGGTTGGGATACTTCCCAGGAGCACTATTTACGTATAATGTGATGTTTACTTTTCTGATGGAGAGGTGTGGTTGCGCAGCAAAAAATTCAGTGGACGCCCATCAGGGTATGCAGGCAAAAGTGTGTAATCCATCCTCATGTGTCACAAAAAGGACCTCCAGTCCACGTCCCCTCTCGCCCACCATCACTAAAGCCAGAAATACCCGAGTTGCGGAGGAAGAGGAAGTGGAAGTATGCAGGAAGGAAATAAAGAAAGTGCAGGATGGTTGAAGGATACAGAGGGGAAGGAGGGAAGGGAGGGCAAGACGTGACGTTGCTGTTATGAATGACAAACTCACAGTGGAAAAGCTCATGATAAATGGAAAGCGAAACATTTTGTATAAATTAGAATAAATTAGAATCAATGCAAAAATATTGAAATAGGAAACTATAAAAGAAATATAGCATAAACACTAGTCAAATAGAAACGGGAAAATAAAGAAATACGAGTGAATAGCAAAAGAAAAAGAGTGAGAAAAATATGAAAAATGTAGTAAGAGAATTGCCAAATAAGAGAACGAGCTAAAGAGAGAAATGGAAAACAGACGTGGGAAACTAGAGAAATACAATACGTGTGAGAGAAAATAAACAGCAAAGAGATACAAACCTAAAGGAAAACAAGCGCGCGTGCTTCGCGCTGAAAGTTTTTTTTTAAAAAAGGCGGGCAGGCTGCAGCGGGAGAGAGAGGCGGAGGGGTGCACCCGTGAGTGGTGCGCGCGCACTGGGGAGAGCAGTCTGCTGTTTTTCAAAGCACATACTCGTGCTTGTGGTGCACCGCTGCGCACTCCCGCACTCCGGCAAGGTGTGTGCCGCCACGAGCATGAGTATGTGCTTCAAAAAACAGCTGAACGATGGCTAAAGGTCTCCTAAGCAGCGCATGCGCGGTTTGTAGGCAAGACCTAAAAAGGACACATTTCCCTTATGCCAAACCAGCTACGTGGCTGCTTCATGGGAGTCAGATGTTGAAATTTAGCATCTCTTCCCTTAACAGCCATAATTCCTTTCTTTTCAGCCGATAAGACCCAGCAACATTATAATCCTCTGGCTCGGAACTTGATTTCTTTATACAGTGCAGCCCTTGTTAGCGCTGCCACTCTGGCCCCAGCTTCCAGACATACCACAACGGTCTCATTCCTGGGCCACCTGGGTGCCCTTTTGTATTTCATACGGCAGTCAAGTATTCCTCTCTAAAAATATGGGTGTCCCCACTGAATGGGATCCAAATTCAGTCAGTATTTCCTCTAAATTGATTTTTCTGGGCCTAATGGACTTAAAATAATTATGCAGACTGTCTTATAATTCGTTTCATCTTCTCCACGTAAAAGCTGAATATTTCTGCATTGAGTGTAAGTTTACACTGCCACCACCCCCTCCACCACTGTTGAATTGGTCTCCGAGTTTTCAAGTCTCTCCTCAGCCTTCTGTTTGTCTCCAACGATTAGGCAATGTTTTAATAGCCTTAAAACCCACTGCAGATGATTACTCTTTCTGTTAAAGAACTTCTCCCATCTTACTGCCTTCTCCTTCAGCTCGAATTAATGACATTGGAGCGGGACTTTAATGGTAACTATCTCTTGCTGTTTCTCTTTCCCTGTTAAATTTAGAACAAAACTACCCATCCTGGTTGGAATGTTGTAACAACGTCATCTGCCTTCTGTCACAGGCTATTGTGGTTAATAAAAGCACTATGCCATAATATAACTAAAGGAGAGGGCCTTCAGAGACAGGGCCGTCAAAAGGGGAAAATGGTTATTATGACCCAGAGCATACATCTAAGGGTAAATGTGATCAACAAAACATGGGGCCCAGTAGCTCAGGCTAGTTTGTGAGTCAGGAACCCCAGTCAGAGGGGGTGAGGGCTGTCAATAAGGGCTTTCACTGTCAATTAAGGGGACGACCAGATGTGGAGATATTTCACAGGGGTTTATGAAATGGTATAGCAGGGACGGGGAGAGGAAACAATATGTAGATTTTTACTGTGGTAGGCACCAGAGTGCTAGAGAACCCAAACGCTAGGATGTTCAATTCGCAAACTTAAAAGAAGCTTAGCAGCCCCAGTGGCTTATGTTCTTTGAGATTTTAATATGTATATACATGACTTAAACAGGGAACAGCAAGGATCTGCAACTAATACAACAGATTATCTCTCCTCTCCACTGACATGTCGACATATCAAATGCAGATATCCACCAGTGAAGATTCATGCTCTGCCACCATAGAACAGATATCCCATAGCCAGGGCCACACTTGTAGTCCCAGTCAGATGTATACACAAACTCATATAAAGGAACACAAGAGCACAAACTGAGACAACACCTTGTTATTGGAGAACATTGGCATGATTGTATTTTGACTTAGGCACAAGTAATGTGTTATCTTGCCAGCGATCCAAGGTTAGCTAGCGATGGTAGGAACTAAGCCGCCTGCCTGACTGATGATCCACTGAGCTCCATACTAATCCTTCATAAGGTGCTTAGACCTTCTCAGTCAGCTCAGCCGCAGTGATCAAAAGAGGGTCAAAATCATGTAGATGTGAGTAGGTTGTGCAAATTCTTAGAGTTTCTTAAGGGAGTCATTTATGATATTTATATGTTTCCGCGTCTTCATTGCTTGAGTTTTGCTCGAAAGAAAGTATCACTCATAGTTGGTGAATGTCACTCATAATTACAATGAAATTGCGAAAATGTCACACATAAGCAATCTCAAACCTTGGCAGCTACGCGTAGGCGAGCCATTTTCGTGTCTCCCACCATTTATCCATCATCTGGTTCCTATACCCATGACTGTGCTAACATTTCCAGAGCTACAGAAACTGGGATGTCAAAGCAGGAAACCTTTCTCTGCTCATTGTGTGCCCACTGAAATTAAAGAATTATTCGGTGTGATCATTCCATGCCTTATCATGAAACTTGTTCTACAATGATAAGACAAATTGGAACCGAGGAAATAATAAATGCAGCTTTGAGGATATTAAAACCAGCAGGTTGATAAAAAGCACAAGTTTTCAAAAAGATTTGAAATGTTTGTTGAAGCTGTCCTTGAACAATTTCAATATTTTTCAGAAAATGAGGTGAGCTCGACGGAGACTACACACTAACAATTGAAATGAACCTAACCAGAGGCGCGATGCCCGTCATTGTCAAGGGCCTGACATGCTCTTTCGGCTGCCCATGCCGCGCGGTGACATATCTGTGAGCGCCGGAGGTCGCCTGGCGACGGTTTCGCATCCGACTGCCTGACACTCGGACATAACTCCTAAATTATCCTTCAAAATGTGCGCTGTAAGCCAGGACACAGAGAGCGCCTACTCTGAGGCTGCATGTCATATTTCAGAAGGTTATTGTTGCTTTACTGCTATGAGGGGTATGTGGGTTACGTCTTTCATGTCTGACGCTGCGTGTTCGCGCACGTGCGCGCACCTTTCACCCTCTAAGAGAGATGAGGTGTCTAAAGCTCTCGCCTCAAGCGCTTTCTCGCTATGAAGCAGAGTCCATGGCTATGACTGGCGTGCTGTTGTCATTCTCTGTATTCATACCTTGCAAGTATTTCAGTAGTGCCTATATGAAAGTTACTAGCAGGGTGATTATTTCGACTTTTGGACAGGCATAAATAATTGAATAAAGAGAATTCAAATATGCAAGCGTTACACCTAGGGAGACATTTAATCAAATTGCGCTATTATGTGTCTTGATGGAAAGTGCGTGCTTACTGCAAAAAATTTTCACCACAATTTTACAAAAAAGTGGTATCTTGTGTTGCCATGTGTGACAAAATGTTTGTGGTCATTTGTTGCTTTACATTTTGTTGTGTTTCGCGTGTTTTATGTTGTTGTTTGCGCTACATGTGTTATTGTTCTGCATTATTTAATTGGACTGTTGTGTTTTATTGTGGTCGGTCTGTCACGTTCTGTTTTGACTGTTGTTTGTGCTGTGCCATTTATGATTAAAGGGAATCACTATTTGTCCTGGAAACAAAAGAAATCGGTTTAAAATAGCGCTGTGATAGAGAGATCTGTACACTGCCCAGCACAGTTCAAGACAGAAGCCCTGCTGAGAGCAGCTTCACATAGATCGAACGCAAATAGCTAGCCAAAAGTAAGTTTCAGTCTGACGTAGAAAAATAAATGAAAACTGAACTAACCACATCAGTCTTCAAAAGATTAAAAAACGACTTGCAGACAAATGTTTCATTACCAGAGGAAAGAACAAATGCACAGTCCAGCAAGACATGCGAGAAGAAAATACATTTAAAGAACATTTTCTCTAAGAATGCTGCTGCGTTGCAATGTTACAGGTAAATCTTGCAGTATTTAGAAATCAATTTTGACCAACAACAACATTATTCCTTTTTAGTACACAAATAGCGATCCACTAAATGCTCAGATGTAAATCATACATCCGCTCCTTTAGTCTGATACTTAGTTCAGGGTAGAAGACACCTAATTTGTAATATGACAAACCTCCGAGAGCACTTCAGGGACAGAATGACCGATGCATTAAATGGAATTGGAAAAGTGTGGGTATTAAGTACTCCAGAATTCCTTGTTGCTACAGAGAAGTGCTGGTACTCTCCCCTTAAACGTACTGGCCTTCTGCTGAGAAGTGCGGGTACTCTAACTTGAAAATGAAAGAAGTGCAGGTACTCGGTCCCTGAAAGTACCAGCCCATTTAAAGCACCGATTACCAACACTACAATAGCTTTTCAGGAATACATACACGTGTCAATGTGCGTGGTGCACAGTCTCACATTTGTTAAAGATTATGAAAAAGGGGTTCACATGTAAGTTTTTCTTCCTTTCAGGGAGATGCTGATTTTCCTATAGACAAACCCCTTCTCCTACACCTCACGAGTTTTTGGATTATTCCCACCGCAGTGCGTCCTTGGATAAAACAATGAACTTTTCCCTCGACAATAAATCAACTTTTAAATGTACCTTTGTGAATGCCTGCAAGTTTGTGGGTCTTCACATAAGTTGCAAGGCATTCTTGCCATTGAAAGTCCACTCTCCCGGCTTCCTACCCAGATTACGGGGGAGGATGTGGCATAGCAGCCAGCGCTGCCTATTGTGGAACTGGTGAACCAGGTTTGAGTCTCGGTATCGGCTCACCAGCCTGTGATTCTGGGCAAATCACTCAATCTCCAAGTGCCTACCAAAAATGAATGTGTCCTTGTGTAATGTAACTGGTGCTCATGTGAAGCGCTCCAATACCTTTGAGTCGGGTTCACACCATTAAAACCTGCAACAAGAAAAAAGAGCAGATTTTCTCACAATTCATAATATCAGAGCTATTAATATTAGTAGTTATTGTTTGAATTTTTTTTTTACATTTTCTTTCCAGAAGTGATATTTTTTGTCAGTGTGAGTTTTATGAGCTGCTGACATTGAAACTTGCAGTGCTAATTTTGTCCATGAAGTACTGATTATAATCAGTTTATATGTATATTGCAGAAATTTGTCTATGAGGGCCTTTAAAGAGTACATGACAGCCTTGAGAAGAGCATTGCTTTGGCAGTTGCATTAAGTTTAGAGTAAGGTCTGATTTTATCACGGTGACATAAGTTTGCTGCACTCAGGGCTACTTTGAGTATCACAAGGTTTTGTGGTGCTACGAGGTTCTTTCAGGTCCTTTAAAGCTTGAGGATGAAAAATTAATTGGGATGAAGAACTGTAATCTTCATTCTCAGGGAATACTTACTAATAAAAAAAAGAACTTGGAACAGAAGCTGAAAATATGAAAAGACATCTTTATTAAATTGAATAAGTGAGGCCACGTCACACAGAAGCCGTAGCAACTGAATGAGGTAGTCTGAGGAGTACAGAGAACAGAGACCTTATATATGCTCAGGGTTACAAAACTCAGCATAAAAGTAAGGGGCAGTCCTTGCTATTGCAAGCATGCAAAAATGCCTAACATGGACATGCAAGGTCTGCCAAACGACAAACCCATTTTACAGTTGTTCGGCCCATAATCAATCATTGAACAAACCCAACATTCTTCTTTAGACAAACCGGACAAACACATAATAAAAAGGACCACAACCCATATAGTAAATAGACCATAAAAGAAGAAACAGAAACAGATAGAAGTAGGATAAGGCATGTTTGTGTGCAGTAAAACTTTATGATGTCCTGTGCTCTGATCCTTAATCTTGATCAGCTAAAGGGCAGGAACTGGTTTAACAAGGTCAGCTTCAGGCAACAGGGTCAGTTCACTCAGGTCAAACAGGAGTCAGCATGAACTCGAGCTAAGGTGTATATGTCCTTAAAAGACTAGTTCAGCCACAATCATCGGCCTATGTGAGGGCAACCACAAAATGGCTGCCATACACAAAATGGAACCCACGGGGTCAGAATTCACAGAACCTCTGTCCCTCCTTTTGCCCTTACATAGGCAATCACTCAGTCTGTATCTGAATCAATGTCAATATTATCCGTTATTCCCTTCACTAAGGCATTATTACTCGAGTTATCTTTCATGGAACGCAAGGGATAGACTTCGTTGGCATAAATAAACATCGTCTGATATGCCCATACAGACCCATTGTAACTAAATGACAGAACCAAATAGGGAATACCTCTATCTGTAGTATGTGGCATAAGACCACACACCCAACAATTAGTGGTGTTCATTACTAACTGGTGTTGATGCAGAAGCTGTACAAAGGAATTATTAGTAAACTCTGACCTCGTAACCAGTTCATGTTCAGGTAAAGTATGGAAAGAATACGAAGAAGTAGTAGTAGGAAGAGACATAGGTTGGGAGGTGGGTACAGATGTCAATTGGGTAGCAAAAACAATCCACCCCACAAAAGACAACGTCATGCTTAAAAATACTAGAAAACATGTTATTAAGAACATATGGACAACAGGAGAAAGTAATGACCACTATTACAAACAAAATTATCATTTTTTACAACTCTAAGCAGAAAGCAAATCCTAAAACTATCTAGTAACATTTTTTTATGGCTCCTATGCATTTCAGTAACTTATTATATGTTCAGGTGAAACAGTGGTGATCCTCATCAATGCTCTGAGGTGAAAAGGGATACTCTTCCACAGGGAATGGACTTTATTCTGCTTTTACTAAACAGAATACTACTTTAAAACAATGCCAGCAAAACAGCAAAAATCAGTCTCCTAACACCCATTTTATGCAATCGCACGGGAAATACCCAGAGTCCGTCCAAGCCTCTCCAGCAGGCTTCTATTGTTCATCAAATCCTCTTCTGTTGTTTTCTACCGCATGGGCCTCTTCATTCAGGCCTTTCATGAAAATGGTCCTTCTCAGTATCCGTTGGAGTGCCCTCCTGGCAAACACTCGCAGCTTATTTGAAAGTCTCAATGTCTCAAGGCAGTGAACCAATATCTCTCCTCTGCGGCAGGCACTACAGATAGTGTGCTCTTCATTGATCAAGGGCACAGATCATCTTATGCAGATCCGGGTCCACATTCTCAGGCTTCAACACTCATTACTCAGTGTCATAGAACGCTCAGGCTGCTCTTTCATGGGCACCATAATGTAGTGCCTTTTGCCACTCTTGGATCCTCCGGTGCACTGCACTTCCGTTGGAGCAAAGGAAAAGGGGTGTGTGGCCAAAACTCAGGCCAAGGGGCTCAATAGACTGCCTACTGTCAGAGGTTACCAGCACATGATAGGTGAGAAAACTGAAACCTCACAACAACAGAATTCCTTCTCTTTTGCTCTTTTGTACTGAAACTTGTTCTCTGATGTCCAATGCCGTCTGATGGAGCAAGTACGATTCTTTGGAGATACCATGGATAGTGCTCTGGCGATCACTGTCCAGCCTTGCTGCTTTTCTGGGTGCTGAGACTGTCACTGATTGGAATTAGCTTTCATCAAAGGTTCGCAGGTTATTATGGCTTAATCCCGCAGAACCTAGTGACATAGGAAATGGGACACATTTGTTATTTTCCTTCAATTTAGTACAAAAACAGTTTGTTTTTAACAAGAGGATTGCAAGCAGGTGGCCTGCAATCTGCGAGGGAGTGGCCATACGCCATGAGACAATTCTGGTCTAGAACACACTGTCATTCCCATAGAATACAAAGACAAAGGCAATAAGCAAAACAGTGCCTCTAATTTCTTCAATTGGGTTTCCATGTGAGAGCATATCCTCTACCATCTAAGGGTAGATAACTACATAAGAATTTTATCTAAATGGATGTGCCCACACATAGCGACATCGTCTAACGGGGTAAACACATTTTTTCTCTCAATGATTAAGTCTAGGTGTTCCTAAATTCCTTATCTAGAACATCTCAAAAGAGAAATCACATGATACAGATTATCAGGGACATGTAGATACCTCCCTTTTAATAACTGTGCATCAAGGCACTATGCAATACACAGGCTAATGATCAAAATGTGGAAACTCGTCTTATAATAGCATTGAGTCAGTTAACCAGTCAATCACTACCATGACGGTCAGACTGGAAAACATCGAGGTAGGCCTAAAGAAAATTCTTAAAAACCAGTCTGGTTATACAAAAGGGATTTATACATAATATGGGGGTCTCTAGTACATTACTGCAATCTGGAAGTGTGAACCTAATACAATAGTAATAATAAAAGAAGGCTAACTGGTGAAAGGAATATGGAAAAGAGAAATGGGACTAGTTCACAGCTAAAATCCCCAATAGCTAGGCACGATGCAACATCAATCAGGGGAGAAGTGACGAAAGAAAAATCTATAGGAAGAACAAGAAATTACTTGGGTGATAGTCAGGCATGTGACACAACACCAAGAGTGGGGATGATACATAAAAAATCAAAATAGTTCACGATTGTTAGCTCTACCGCTGGCCTCTACACCATATACGGTAATCTCAGCTAATGTTCCAGTTCCTTTTTTCAGGGAAAAAATTAAACCTTGTTGCCTTTATGGTACAAGGCCATACACTATTCAGGAAGCAGAACAAAACTGACTAATGTAATATAAAAATTAGGTCATCATGCGCAAAAGTCACAGATCTATAATTTATCCTTACGTCCAATTCAGGATACATAAATTTAGGGCTGCCTGTTCCTTACAGGAAAGGGGGCAGTAATGTGACTGTAGGTGAAACCTTGTTTCCTGTATATGTTTTTTTATTTTTGTTCAAATACCATTATAGCCAAATTTGACATACACTGGTGAAGTGTTGTCTGTCTTGCTCACAGGATGAAAAAATATCATATCTGTGAAATTTAGCGCAAATTCACCCAGCTGTTGTACAGCGATATACATCGTCATGTAGAACCCCTCACAACACAGGTGAACTTGTAATAGTATCTAAAGCAGCAACATAAAACAAAAAACATGCAAAAAAACCGCACAAAACGGACATGTCAAGCCATCAGATATACTTGCTGTATATCAAGCACAAAAAAAACCATAAACAAACAATAGCATATGTGAATGAGCGGTGACGCACACACTTCAAGTCCTGTACTTTATGCACTGTGAACCTGCAGCCCAAAACCCACTATTCAGGCCTTCTTAATTTGTCAGGTTTAAAATCAAAATTATACTTTCTTTTACTCACTTTCCCTTACTTTCCTCACACTTACTTTTACTTTCCTTACCCTCCTTTTGACAGCTGATCACTAGTCAGTCGTGATCGGCTGGCAAGACAATCTACTGTGTCACTTGAAAACCACTTGAACGTTCCTTTCCAAAGGAGTTACGCAAAAACACATCTCTTTTCAACCAACCAAACTTACGTGTCTTGTCAGCCTTAAAATCACCCAGAACAATCCATGAATGATCTGCGGGCAGAAGCCAAAAAAAATACAACACACAAAAGAGAGACATTTCTCATAACAAACAAATATCCTTTATAACTTGTAATCAGAAGACAAAGCATGATACACATTAACAGACACAAAAATAAATTTCCATTACTTAACTGTTACCATCTTGTCGGTCAGCTTGCAACATTAAACTAAAACTAAAATTCTTTCGCTGACACTCCATGTTAGTTTGTGCCACAATTTCCACTTTGAAAAATAATTTTTAATTGGCAAATCGTTCTCACTTAGGCATGTAGCCTTCAAAATTTGAATAAAGAGCTTCCTCTTATTTTCTGTGTAAAACTTAATGCAATACCTCATTTTCTGTCAAATAAAAGCAACTGTTCTTATGGAGAAACCAGAAAACCCTCCCTTTAGAGGCCTGTTTAGCAAGGTCATTCTGCATTTCACAGAGACAAGGCCCTAATTTAAAAGGTCACAAATGTCAACATGACAGCCCCCTTACATTGTTTACAGGGAAACTAAAGATAACACCTCAGCACGCCTTGAGCAAGCCTCTGCAGCTCTACTAGCCCCCACCCTCTGCTCATTCTGAGGCTGACAAAGGCAAAAGGCCTTCCTAATTCCTCCTAACCTGCAATAATTCACTATATTTTGAAAAATAATGTCTCCTTTTTAGGCGCTAAAAAATTATCTCTGTTTCCAGATTATTAAACAACATTTACTGTGAATAATTCACAGAACCTAATAACACACATACCAGTTTTAGAACAAGTGCTTGTTGCAATGGTACTTATTTCATCAACCTTAAATGAATCTCACTGGGCCATTTAAAAGCAAACCCCAAATGAGGACAGCCTGCAAATTTGTATTATACCTAAATGTATGCATTCACTGAAGCCTAAAAGCACTTTAAAGCTATTATAAATGGCAAAAATACCCCAAATCGACTTTGATATTTGGGGCACTTAAAAATAAATATCCTATACGTATATTACATAATAATCATCCTCAGAATATTCTTTACACATTACAGATATTAGACATTAGATATATCTCATGCAAATCCTTAGAAAAATGAGTTTTTTTACGCCTGCGCTAAGTGAGATGTCATATGCTAATGTCCTCATTATGCAGTGCAACACAACTCAAATTAAATTATAATGCTAGGAGGTCACAGTATGAGCATTAAGCTTCATGAATAGTAAAAAACGAATTTTGTAGCACTTATTTTTAATAATTATTTTTCATAATATAATAATTATTTTGAATAAACCCAATCATTTTTGATAATACCACATATAAAAGCAAGCTGCATCCCTTGCCTATCATTTTTAGACGCATTCATTTATAAGCCTAAGCACAGAAGCCTAACTTAAAACATAACACAATTTGGCACCACATTTTTCTTTCTAAAAAGGACAATTTTTATTTAGCAACAGAGCCCAGAATATGCGTACAAAATGCTTAAAGAGAGGAAACCCTTGATTGAAATGTCTTCCTGTAATACAAAATAATGAAGAAATGCTATAAGTTGGGTTTTCTACAAAAACACACCATTCGTTTTTGGGGGCCTTTTTATTCCTAGTGAATGTGAATTTTAATTTTATTTTTTTAAGCATTTAGACATTTTGCTTAATAGACTGAAAACATACAAAACCACAAACGCACATTTGAGCTAATTTCAGACATAAACAGAAAGGGGTGAAACATTCAGGACACACAATACCGCGCGCTTTAGCCATGCATTTCATAAATAGCGCCATCGCTATGTACTTACCGAAATTGCACTAATGGGAATACCACATAGACATTTAAACACACATTTAACCCACAAACCAATACTCAGAACAAAAATAAAGGACAGCCCACAGACTGTACTTAAATCAAACTATTTGCAAATACTAGTTGTAAGTCATATTTACAAGAAACGCTTCTCAATAGTGTTCCAAAGGACTGCAAAAACAGACTGCTGCATATCCAAGAAGCCAAAACACACTTAATTCACTAGCTTTGGCTGGCAGAACACCAAAAAATCGCTCGGCATATCTTCATTTATAAAAGTGCGCAGAACGAAGGATCCTTGTTTTGTATTATGTCATATTTTAATTCCCTGGGGATTACAGAATCACCAAGGAAGAAATATGTTTGTATACTTAAACCTATTTAAGTATTCCTTCTAGGAGAGCCGGCTAATTAATTTCACATCACACTATGGTACCTGACAAATAAAGCCACACATTCTTCTTATGTGAGCTTTTAAACAGGCATGCCCAAAATATTGCAAAATATACAATATTATAATCAATGTAGGGCTTAATGTACTTTTCGTACGTGCACCGTTCAACTAAACCAAATAGAGAAAATTCTCCACATTACCTGTTCTACACAAATTGCAATTCGCATATACAAACCTATACAAATACAAAGTTGGCCAACACAAATTCCAAAGTTCCACAGTTACAGTCCTAAATTTGCTAAGACCAGGCATCTTATAGCTCACTAATCTAGCTTCAAACTTCAAGGGGTTATCAAAAACAATATACTCGCAAATATACGAGACCCTCGGCTTTGGTAAGTGCAATAACCAAATCAAAACCAAGAAACCAACCTCTCGGCTTTTGTAATTGCAATAACCAAATCAAAACCAAGAAACCTGATAGGTTTCAGTTTCCATGCCCCGGCCACTTACATTTTATGCTTATAAGTTAGCAGAGTGTGTCTAACAACTGATATATTCATTAATACATTTTCGTTTATATTCTAATGTCAGTTATTCATTTATGCGTGTGACATTATTACAGTTATTCTTAGCTTAGCCTGTGTGCCACCATTTTGAAGCATTTCCCTTTCTGTGCGAGTTGTACTTGCTCATTCCCCCTCCCGTAGGAATAGGAATATTCCACATGTCAGCAGTTTTGCCTCTCGGCCCACTGTGACTGAAACTACTAGCGAAACCCCTTATCACGCTGTTCTCATGTGCTGGAGATGCTAAGGTCTGGCTCCGTGTCCTTGGAGTCAGATAAGAAAATGTTGCAATCCCAGGTGCAGATGCCTCCTGTATGAGACCATTGTTCACCATCTCAGGGGTCCAGTACTTTTCCATAATGGGCGTGCCTTATTCTGCTTCTCGTATTATAATGTGTTACTGTAATGATATGAGTCAGTCCTTCTCGGCGCACTCATAGGGGTGAGGTCGAACAGGGCCCTCTCATATGGGAGTTTGTGGCCTAAATAAACTATTTGTTTATTCTTCTCCACTGTCCGGCTGACTTATTATTGGGTTACTATAGGTGAGTGCGGTAAGTCACTCGGGTGGATTTGAGCCACGCTTATCAGATGGCGCCCGAACAGGGACTCCGCGATTAGGACCTTTCTCACCCGTAAGTGGGTAGCAGAAGACCGGGGACCCTCTGGTCGGAACGGTGGGCCCGGGTACCCACTTGATGCCGAGCTTGGTTCTCGCAGCGCTGCCCCGCCCTGCTGATCGGAAGTGGTCCCGGTTCATGATCCTACGCCGGAGTCCGGAAGGCGGAACTTTGGAGCTGACCGTGTTGGTCCTGGCAGCCGGAGGTGGAGAATGGTAGAAGTTGGTACCGCGCATAGAAGATGAGTGGTCCGACTGTTGCTTGGAGGAGCCGGAGTGCTCCGAAGGACCGGTGCGTCTCTGGTGATTGGAGGAGCCGGCGTGCTCCTGGGGCTAGTGTGCTCCGGGGAACTCAGAGTGCAAGTGGCGCTCTGACAGACTTGACGGAGATTGGGTGAACGTTGGTTTGTAGTCATCCGACTGGATAATACTGCAGTCGGCGGGTGGCTTACTACGGAAGGATCTCGGGGCCCACCCGAACCCCTAGGGTGGTGGTTCGCGGAAAAGAGCGCCGAATCCCATGTGGTGTAGCGCATGCCGATCTGTAGTGTTGCCCAGGAGACGGATGTGTTCCCCAGTCTCGGAATAGCGGGTGTGCGCTGTTCGGTCTGCAGTAGGGTCCAGGTTCCCCAGGACTTGGTCGACGGGCCTTGTCCCATTTTGTAACACGTGTTTTTGGTACGGATTTGATGTAGCGTATATTGAAGCTGTGAGTGTGACCTACCGGTAAGTGAGTAAGTGTGCAAGTGTGAGTCTTTGTGCTAGTGTGTGATTGTGTGAGAGCAGGATGCCGTGTTTCAGTAAATTACGGTGTTTAGGGTGCTGTGGTGATGTCTCCGACGTTAGACTGGCTGAGAGCCAACCTGCCCCGGTGGAGGGTTCTCCCAATTTCGACATGTACGTCAAGCATGGCTTACCCCCGATTTTGTTTTCTACTTTGTGGCATAAATACACAAAAGATAATGTGGATTTACAGTGGCCTTTGCTTGGCTCTTTTGATGGAGCAAAGTTAGATTATTTACAAGATAGATTGTTTGCTAGGCGCAGCCGCCAGAGTATGTTCGATTCTTTGCGGATGTGGCAGAAGGAGGTACGAGAACGGCAAATGAGGGAAGAGAAGGTGACTCAGAAGAGAGCGGCGCAGACGATGGCGCAGAAGGCCAGGGAACACACTAAGAAAGAGAATGAGCTGCGAATTGAACGCGCAGATAGACGTTATAGGCTATTGGATAATAAAAGCTATGTAGTGAGAGAAGATGACCAAGATGAGATGGAGGACATTTTGAACACTCGACCCCCTCCCCCATATGCCCCGCAGCCCTTGTACCCCGTGTTGGTAGATCCCACCTCCTCTGCGGTGGTTTCAGTTCCCCAAATGGGTGCTGCCCCTCCCTTGTCCGGTGCACCTGCTTCCTCTGTGCTGAACGAACTTCCCCCTCTGTCACTGCACCCCTGCTCTCTTTCTCCGCGACAAGCCCAATTGCGCCTGCTGTGCTCTCCCCGGTGTTCTCTACTGGTTCCGCTATTCCCGCTGTTTCAGCCAGTACTAACCCTCAGAGCGCGCTGCTGACTCCCACTAGAGGAGCGGGAGGCGGACTGTTTACTCAGGTACGGAAGTTACTTACACGTTCTGCTGTTGGGTTGGATGAGAAGACAATGGTAGCCAATCAAGCCTGTCAATGGGCCAGGAATAACATTTATTCATTGGAAGACATTTGGTCTACCATGAAAGACTATGAGCCTTTGATGCAGCAACATGCTTTGTGGCACCTGTCGACGACATTGATAGCGTTGTGGGAACAGGGATATGGTGGGGAGGCACCAGCGATTCTCCATGATATCAAGAATAATGCCTATAGGGCCAACACTGGAATAAAGGATGCGTTCCGTAGTCTGAGGTTCTTGTTAGAATACAGAAACGAGTTACCAGAAGCGGGAGAACCCCATTACCCTGGGGTACACCCGATGCGTGAAGTGCACCCTATATTTCACCCTGAGGTACCTGAGATAATAGACCCAACAACACAGGTTGTGATCCGAGCTCGTATCGACGCTCATTTCCAGGAACAGTGGGTGTATACGCCCTGGAAAAGGAGCGAGGTATTAGCTTTGAAGGCTCAGCTGCCTGACTCTAGGAAGAATCCGACAGCTTATTATAAGGAATTGACGGAGGCTGCTTCCTCGACGGTCATGACTTTAGCAGATATTGAATTATTTTTCGGATTATTGGTCCCCGTAGATGTGTGGAGAGAGGTGAAGGGTTCAGATCATACGGAAGAGCTGGGAGGTACTTGGGAAGAATTCAAAGATTGGGATAAGGAGCGCAAGCCAGGGGAGAAGCCGAAGGCTGAGATACTAGCGCTGCCAGGGCGTATAATAAAGTATATGCACTCACTCATCCCACCTAAAAAGGTAGATTGGGATAAGACAGAAGAAGGATGAGGCCGTTTCAGATTTCTTCACTTGTTTTGAGGAGACGTTCATGGATTTTAGCGGTCAGGATATATCTCAAGATGGTGGGTTGCGACTTTTTGTTAACAGAATTGTAACGAATCTGTTGCCAGAAATATCAGCCCGATTGCAAGCGTCAGAGAGTACATGGACGACATCCTCCCCCTCTGGGATTTTGAGTATGGCCCAGTATTACGAGCATAGAGAAAATGAGAATAAGGACAGGCAAGAAAAGAAGGCAAAGGATTTGAAGACGAGAGTGTTATTGCAGCAAGTGGCGAAGGGACGGGGACGTGGAGCCCCGCCCATGGTGGCTGGTCGAGGAGGAAGTAGTTACGGAAGGGGAGAGAAAAGAGAGCGTTTGGGACAGAACCAGTGTGCCAACTGCAAACAGCAGGGGCACTGGTGGAAAGACTGTCCACTGCTCCAGTCCACTGCCGGACCTGGCAGAGGACGGGGCCGGGGAGACGCGAATAGGAATGGTAGACAGTCTGAGAAAGGCAGGAGACCAGGAGGGAATTACTTTGACGGGGGTAGAGACGGGCAACACTTTCAAAAGGAGGGTGACGATTGCAGAGATCGGCAGTACTACAACGATGCATATGCTATGGATGACTTGACAGGGTTTTCTTATAACTAGGACAGCGTAGGGCAGAGCGCGGGACCTGTTTCTGTGGATGTTGATCAACGTGGGCCTTATGTAACGGCAGACTTATCGGGATCCCCTCAGAAATTTTTAGTGGATACAGGTGCTACGAAAAGTTCTGTGGCACGTTCCCAGGTCCCAGGGGCGGCTCTGTCTGGCAAGACTAATATTTCCGTGGGGTTCTCTGGTACCCCAGTGGTTAGCCCCATTTCTAGGCCTCTTGCACTCACGATTGGCCCTTTCACTGTTGACTCTCCCTTCCTTTTAACTTCAAATTGTGGTGAGAACTTACTGGGTTTGGATTTGTTGAAGAGATTGAATGCTACAATTTACTGTTCCCCAGACGGTGTGTACCTCACATTGGGTCGTTCTGTCATGCGTGCGCAGCAATGTTTCTCGAGAGATGAGCCCCTTCCGGTTGAATTGGAGGGTGTTCCCGAGAGTCTGTGGGCCAGCAGCGATACTGATGTGGGAAAAATGGACATTGCCCCAGTGTCCATTAAAGTTAAGGTGGGAGCGAAGCTACCTCGGATACTGCAGTATAAAATATCTAGGGATGGAGAGAGGGCTCTGATGCAAATATTACAGGACTTGATCCGGTCTGGGGTAGTAGAGGAAACGGAGTCTAACAGTTGCAATAGTCCCATCCTTCCGATCCTTAAGAGACTCTCAGGTTATGCTGGCGAGGGTACACCTGATGTCTATCGCTTTGTGATTGATTTACGCCACATTAACAAGGTGGTTGAGCCTCAGTATCCGGTGGTCTCTGATATCACTACTATTTTGACCATGATACCTTCCTCAGCTAAGTATTTTTCTGTACTGGACCTTAAGAATGCTTTCTTTAGTATCCCTGTGCATCCAGATAGCCGTTATCTCTTCGGATTCTCATTGGCTGGCCGCAGCTTTAGATTTTGTAGAATTCCCCAAGGTTATACGGAAAGTCCCAGTATTTATAGTCAGGCTCTGAAAGCGCAGTTGGATGATTTGGAGCTCCCACAGGGGAATGTCTTGTTGCAATATGTGGATGATATTCTCATTGCCTCAGACACTGAGGAAGGATGCTGTGAGTCTACTGTTAAATTGTTACACCATTTGTCCTGTAAGGGACACAAGGTGTCTCTTCCTAAATTCCAATACTGTCGACAGGAGGTTACCTACCTCGGTCATCTCCTATCGAATGAGGGGAGAAGGCTGACGCCGGAGCGCATCAAGGCGATAACTAACATGGCTGTACCTAACACGCAGCGAGAGGTGCGCGCATTTTTGGGCATTACATCGTACTGTCGCCAGTGGATACCTAATTATGCTTTACTAACAAAACCCCTTTTGTATCTGACTACTAAAGAAGTGCGCGAACCCCTACCTTGGACTCCAGCATGTCAGGAAGCGTTTGAGTCATTAAAAACTGCTTTATGTTCTGCACCTGTCTTGGGGACACCCGATTACCAGAAGCCCATTGTACTCTACGTGCACGAGGCGGAAGGTTGCGCGCTGTCTGTCCTAACTCAGAGTTTTGGTGGGACACAGAGACCTTGTGCTTACTTCTCTGCTATGCTTGACAACGTGGCAAGAGCATTGCCGAGCTGTCTAAGGGCTACAGCGGCTGCTGCGGTCTCGATAAGACAATCGGCAGGGCTCGTACTGGGTTCACCCCTCACAGTAATGGTACCACATGCCGTGGACATTTTTCTAAACAGGACACAGACGCAGCATTTAACTAGTGCTCGTCTCACTGGTTATGAGATGACATTATTTGCACCACATGTAACGATAAAAAGATGTGCCACCCTGAACCCAGCCACGTTATTACCCCTCCCTTCAGATGAAAAAGACGATGAGGTCCATGATTGCTTGTTTCGGACAGAGGAGGAAACAAAAGGAAGAGTAGATTTGACAGATAAGCCCCTCGATGATCCTGATGGGGAGCTGTATGTTGATGGGTCCTGTTTTAAATTAGCAGATGGTACCACAACAGCAGCATACGCAGTCACGACTTTAAAAACAGTGGTGGAGACTTCTAGAGTCCCGTACAACTCAGCTCAAGCTGCGGAGATAATAGTATTGATGCGAGCGTGTGAATTGAGTGAAGGATTGGATGTGAACATTTACTGACAGCCAATACGATTTTGGCGTGGCTCATAGTTATGGGAGACTGTGGGCAGAGAGGGGATTTTTGACATCACATGGACAGAAAATTTTAAATGGCCCATTGATATTACGACTGTTGACAGCCCTGACACTCCCTAAGCGATTAGCTGTGATTAAGTGTAGTGCACACAAAGCAGTGGTGGATGATGTAGGGCGAGGAAATGCATTTGCAGACCAATCAGCTAAAGAAACTGCCAGGGCAAAACTTCCACAAATGTTTGTGGCAGGACCAGCTAGGTGGGTACCGGATGTCAACATGTTTGCAGACACTGTACAGAGTGTGCGGAACATACAAGAGAAAGCGACTGAGGAGGAGTTGAAACAATGGAAGGATGGAGGGGGGCGGTTGGACTCGGATGAGTGTTGGACGGATGTGTCAGACAAACGGCGATGGTTGCTCCCGAATGCATACGTCCTCCCAGTAGTGACGATGGCCCATGGACCAGCTCACATAAGTGCAAAGGGGATATGTAAATTATTAGATCCGGTATGGAGTAATGAGAACATTTCCAGGGTGGCGACACATTTGGTACAGCAGTGCATGGTTTGCTTAAGACATAATCCGGGGATGGGAACACCCGTCCCGGTAGGTAATTTTGCACCCCCATCTTACCCCTTTGAAGTGATACAGATGGACTGCATTGAAATGGAAAGAGTGAACAACCTTAAGTATGTCCTTGTGGTGGTATGCTCATTTAGTAGGTGGGTGAAGGCTTTTCCAACAAAGGATTGTACAGCCATATCGACAGCTAAGATGCTGATCAAGGAGTATTTTAGTAGGTATGGTTTACCTAGGGTGATCTGGAGCGATAACGGCACGTCCTTCAATGCTGAATTGATGAAACAGATCTGTAAGGGATTACAAATCTCTCAAAAATTCCATGCAGCCCAACATCCACAGGCTGCGGGTTTGGTTGAAAGATTTAACGGTACATTTAAGCTCAAAATGGCCAAGATACAGGAGAGTACAGGGCTGCGTTGGCCAGACGCGCTTCCCCTTGCCTTACTTTCCACAAGAGTAACAGTGAATTCTAAGACAGGAGTTTCCCCCCATGAAGTTATATTTGGCAGGCCCGCCAATGTGTGGGGTGTTCCTAGACCCAAATGTTTCTCAGAGATTGAATACCCTTTGTTGACAGATTATCTGTATGCTTTGACTAAAGATCTTCGTTCTATTCATCAGCAGGTAGCAGACACCCTGAAGCCGTTGCCTGAGGGGCCTGACCATGGAATAAACTCAGGGGACTGGGTCGTCGTGAAGAAATACCAGCGGAAGTCCTGTTTGGAACCTAGGTGGTCAGAGCCCAAGTTGGTGCTCCTTACCACCCGCACCGCACTTCGAGTGGGTGGTCGGAAGGCGTGGACACATGCCTCTCACGTGAAGAAGGTTCCCCTTCCTTTACCCTATGATGCGTGGATAAAAGGTGGCATTGCAGATCACGAGACCGAAAAGGTTCCTCGATATATTCCTTTTTCTGATGCTTTACTGACCGAGGAGGAACAGAACGAGAACGAACGGAGGCCAGCCCTGAGTACGAGTAGCGAGGCTTCTTTTGGTCCCAGTGCACAAACAACGGAAGCCACCTCTTTTGAAAGTGATTCCCCAATTTTGTTCACAGATCCTGAAGTGCGAGGGAGCACTCGCTATAACTTGCGGCCCAGGAAGGAGAGGCGAAGGAACTGAGCACTGGAAGAAGGGCTGAGGTAGGGATTAGGGGTGGACTATATTGAACAGGTTAGCCTAGTGATAGGGATGGACTGCTGAAAGAGCCCTGGTGCACTATTGAGACACTGCTGAACGGGACGCTAGAGTTGTATGTGGGCCCAGGTTCAGTGCTCCTGAGTTGCTGCAGTTTTGCGACTCCATCGAGGGATTAGGGTTTGCGAGACTGAAATCCTGCCTATGAGGCTTTAACGGACATAGGGAGAAGAGCCCTTTTGAAGGGTGAAGCACCCCTCTGGCCGGTTTTGGAGTGTCTGGAACATTTTAGAAGTGCCCTTTAGTGTTTGGAACTTTTAGGATATCCCTTGGTTTGTTCATTAGGTGAAATGTATCCTTTTGGCCGTCCTATCCCCGAAGAGGAACAGCCTTTTGCTGCTCCTCGCAGATCAGAACCAGATTCACCATGGCATGCCCTGCCTCGCAAAGGAAAAATTGTGGTTATTGTGGTGTTCATTATCATATTCTTGATAATACTTGGAATATTGTTCTTCCTAGATGAAGCTTACCCTGTCCATAAACTGGTTCCTACTCCCTCTCCCTTGCCAGAACACAATATGATTACTGTTGATTTTGGTGAACAATGCATGAGGAAGGGTTATCGTGATAATGTTTTCATTAAAACTTTACATCATGCTCATGCTGTGTATAATGTGACAGATTGCTGGGTCTGTGGGTTGCTTCCTTCTGCTGCATATAAGAAGGATAGGTTACTGGCACTTCAATTGACTCCTGTGAATAGCTGTGTGGGCTGGTATACTCTGATTGGGATGGTAAAGTTCTTTCAGCAGCCTGATTCTCTGACTCCCCGACTCCCTGGCACTGGGTCGACCCTGACAATGCGAGTACGCCCTTTGCCCCCTTCATCCCTTGGACGGTTATTTACTGACGGACGTTTTGACCAAACATTCCTAGAAACATGCTCGAAGAGGGTAGAACGATTTGGGATGCCTAACGACACTGACAAAGTGAGGGAGAGCTTCCTGCAGTTGAACTCTTCCCTATCATACAGATACCCTCCTGCAGCAAATAGTAGTGGTCATTCTTTGGTACCCCTAGCGATGGTGGGGCCTTCACCTTACTTTTGTATCCAGGGTAGAGGTCCGATTAAAGTGGGCGACAGCCTTTGCAATGTGACTGCCTCGATTCGCCTACCCCTCAGTCCTTCACTGGTTACTCCCCCGAATATCTATTTTGTATGTGGAAATAATGGATATTTGTGGTTGCCTGAGGGTTGGGGTGGAACATGTTACTTAGCGTACTTACTTCCACCTGTCTATGTGGCACCTTCAGATTATCATAAAACTCATCGGAGGTTTGCCATCATGCAGGGACTGCGCAAAAGGAGGGACCTTCAGGTGGAGGACGTCGATCAGACTGACACTTCTGGGCAGCAATTCACATTCTCGAAGGGTTTATTACCATTCTGGGGTCCTATATTTAACAGTAGAGCCATTAGACGTCTGTCGAGGGTAATGGAAAAGGTGGTGACTACGGAGGCTGATATTGCAGCCAATATGTCTCTTGAGATGCAGGCTATGAGATTATTTACGATCCAGAACAGGATGGTGCTTGACGTCATCCTTGCAGATAGGGGTGGAGCTTGTCCCGTCATCGGGACCTCTTGCTGTGTGTATATCCCTGACTCCGCCCGACAGTTAATTTAGCTGTACAGAAACTCCATAGGTTAGCGGCCGAACTCCATCAGGACACCGGCACCTGGTCCTTGCAGACATGGTTATGGGGTATTTTCTCTTCCTGGGGTTGGAAAATATTGATGGGTTTAGTGGGGATCGTTGGTGTCCTTTTGACATGTTGCCTTTGTGTGTATTGCCTTCCTCCTTTCTGCTCTATGTGTGCCAGTAACATACGAGTTTCTAAAAGACGGACAAAACAATATCCTGTTTCCAACGATCTTGAACTTAATGATCCCCGCTGGCTGATGCTTATTGATGATGATGTTCTTGATTAGCATGCTATACTGGCCCTTAGACATGATGTGAAGATTCTCCTTTTGGCTAATAAAGGTATCACTTATGTTAGCCACACTTGCTAAAAGGAGGGCCAGATAGGTTTCAGTTTCCATGCCCCGCCCACTTACATTTTATGCTTATAAGTTAGCAGAGTGTGTCTAACAACTGATATATTCATTAATACATTTTCGTTTATATTCTAATGTCAGTTATTCATTTATGCGTGTGACATTATTACAGTTATTCTTAGCTTAGCCTGTGTGCCACCATTTTGAAGCATTTCCCTTTCTGTGCGAGTTGTACTTGCTCATTCCCCCTCCCGTAGGAATAGGAATATTCCACATGTCAGCAGTTTTGCCTCTCGGCCCACTGTGACTGAAACTACTAGCGAAACCCCTTATCACGCTGTTCTCATGTGCTGGAGATGCTAAGGTCTGGCTCCGTGTCCTTGGAGTCAGATAAGAACATGTTGCAATCCCAGGTGCAGATGCCTCCTGTACGAGACCATTGTTCACCATCTCAGGGGTCCAGTACTTTCCCATAATGGGCGTGCCTTATTCTGCTTCTCGTATTATAATGTGTTACTGTAATGATATGAGTCAGTCCTTCTCGGCGCACTCTTAGGGGTGAGGTCGAACAGGGCCCTCTCATATGGGAGTTTGTGGCCTAAATAAACTATTTGTTTATTCTTCTCCACTGTCCGGCTGACTTATTATTGGGTTACTATAGGTGAGTGTGGTAAGTCACTCGGGTGGATTTGAGCCACGCTTATCAAACCAAACAAAGTCGTGGGAGCGACCCACTTGTACTTCTTATTCTTACTAATCAAAAGGTTATCCAAATTCTAACTGTCAAGTTCTACATGACCTAACGGTCTTTTTTAGAATACTCACGCCAAAAAGTTTCTCAGTCAGGAGTGACATCATGTGGAGGATCAAAATCAGGAAGATCAGAAATATACTTGGATGCAGAGACAAAGAATCTCCAGAATTCCTGTGCACAGAGTAGTAGAGTCCCGTCCTGTTCTCCTCAGTATATTTCAGTCTCCTGACAAGATCACTCCTTCAGAAAGCCACTTCTCTGATGAGGCCCGCGTTGGCCGCGCCATTTGAAGAACTGTAATCTTCATTCTCAGGGAATACTTACTAATAAAAAAAGAACTTGGCACAAAAGCTGAAAATATGAAAAGACATCTTTATTAAATTTAATAAGTGAGGCCACGTCACACAGAAGCCATAGCAACTGAATGAGGTAGTCTGAGGAGTACAGAGAACAGAGACCTTATATATGCTCAGGGTTACAAAACCCAGCATAAAAGTAAGGGGCAGTCCTTGCTTTTGCAAGCATGCAAAAATGCCTAACATGGACATGCAAGGTCTGCCAAACGACAAACCCATTTTACAGTTGTATGGCCCATAATCAATCATTGAACAAACCCAACATTCTTCTTTAGACAAGCCGGACAAACCCATAATAAAAAGGACCACAACCCATATCGTAAATAGACCTTAAAAGAAGAAACAGAAACAGATAGAAGTAGGATAAGGCATGTTTGTGTGCAGTAAAACTTTATGATGTCCCGTGCTCTGATCCTTAATCTTGATCAGCTAAAGGGCAGGAACTGGTTTAACAAGGTCAGCTTCAGGCAACAGGGTCAGTTCACTCAGGTCAAACAGGAGTCAGCATGAACTCGAGCTAAGGTGTACATGTCCTTAAAAGACTAGTTCAGCCACAATCATCGGCCTATGTGAGGGCGACCACAAAATGGCTGCCATACACAAAATGGAACCCACGGGTTCAGAATTCACAGAACCTCAGGGAGTATCTATCTTTAGTGTTCAAGATGCTTGATTCACAATAGGCCATCACCCCAGCTTTTGATTAGCTAGCATGGTGCCTTGTATAACTCTACTAGACTTCTTCAGAGGCGAATGTTATTTTTCTAAATCTCAGATAATAGAATACAGAGTCACTTACTGACACTAGATTTGTCTGTATCATGTAAAAAAAAGACAGGTGAACTGGAGGCATTTAGGCCCAAAGGTCCTCATGATATTTGTTAAAATGTATAACTCGTGGATCTTGGGCAAAGTCCAGAAACAGATAGTTGAAAATGGAGTTCTTCAGTTTAATCAAGCTGGCATTTGAGAGTGATTCTGCACCAAACAAGAAGAGCAACAAAATCTACATCTTTATTTAGCGTTCCTTAAGCTTGGCCTGGCTTTTGATTCTTTGTCTCAGAACAACTGTTGTCAAAATATGGAAAAGTTGGGGATTTACAAGGGTTTGATATCTTTAAATTGGATTTTGTGCAATGATACCTCAATAACTGTACCCAAGGCCTTGAGAAGGATTTAGTGATTCTCAATATGACAAGGAAGGGGGTGGGATAGTGCTACTCATGGGCTTCTGTTCTATTTTTTCTCTACATCACTGACTTTTCCCATGGGGAAAATTACTGGGTTAAGGATCTGTCCATGTAAAGTAAAAGTGATGCCCTCCTCCATGTAAATTTTACAGCCCAGGGTCTGCATTATGGATGTGGTGCACTGTTCTATTTTGTGCCGTCACGCACAATAAAATCTATGCGCAGAACAGGACACATTCAAAAGAGGCACATTTCTACAACGGGCAACATTGTGAGGTGTAGACAGAGAGGATTTAAAGTGGTACTATAGTGTTATACATTAATCCGTTGTAATATTGCTTCTAAAAGTATCTTTCAGAATTAGTAGGTCCCTCAAACTCTTTTCTACACCAGTTAAGGATGTAGGTGGTGCCAATAGAGTAAGTGGGGGAAGCCAGTGCAGGAAGTGGGCGTGGCGTCCCACAAAAATGTGAGCACCTGGACTTCATATTCTACAAATTAAGCACTGCAATGTATGTGATACAGCAGAAAGTTCTATGTGTTTGTAAATGTTTCATGATTGAATGCTTCCCACTGAAAACTGAATTGTTTATGTGACTTTAACCAATTGTGTGAAAAAGATACTTACTAGCAAAAACTGGTGCGACAAAGCGAATGGGGTCCCCTGTCTTCTCATTTCTCTCTTGTTAATTCACCTTTGGTTAAATAAAGTACTTAATATGTAGTTTCCCTCATTACTCATTTGAGTGATGTGTTTACCCAACATAACGTAATAAATACATGTTGTGCATGGGAGCAAATAAATATTCATATTTGTCCATGTTTGGGCCTTCAGCTTCTTATAATGTGTGTGAATAGGATGTCTGAAATTGAGTGTACATGTGCATATGATACCCACTGTGAGTGTATCACTGTATATACCTTAGTGTATTCATTATCAGTGTACACTTGTAAGTAAACACCATCTAACCATTTTAACCAAGTATTACCGCATGGTGTAGCATGTTACCCATCCACTAACACACTACAGAGCCTTGCTATTACCAAGGAGTATATGCCTTGTTTATTTTTATCATGTGCATTTGCCCTTCTTGTGACATTTGCTGCATCTCTTCTCCAGCATCCTGATAGCTGTGTTATTGAATATGATTGATGCTTGGTGCTCAATAATGTGTGGGTGGGTCATCTCTCCAATTTCTGAGGACAAAAATTCCTTTCTCTTCCTGTAAACAAATTGGCATTTGGAAAGCAGACATCAGATGTGCGCCCGAAATAATGTCTAGCATGTCCAGTTACTGACTTTCCCATCTTGCCGTTTTCTTGTCCTAAGCCGCCCACTGAAATATTAAGTGGACTGGAAGGTGGTGGAGCAATTACTAGTGGCTGAGTTTAATTCAAGCAATCCCCCGTCACTTTTTTGTCTTCCACGGTGCAGCAAAATATCAAGATGCCTCCCTTTTCCAATCATGCCACTATGTTAATGTTCAGCAGAGATCCTCCCTAAGGTGAGTGAATGGAAAAGAAGGATGAGCCCACCAACCTCCCTATTGGTACAATAACTCACGAAAGAGACAACCTGTGTCAGCCACAGACTCATGGAGTCCCAATGGAAGGCGAGTTTTCTGGTTATAAACCCTCACTCACTCTATTGTGGCATGCTTCCTCATAGGTAACCGTACCCCGTCCTTGTAAGGTATTACTAGCTGCATGGACTCAATCTCCTCGTAGAGGGAGTTCTTACTCAAGAAATATTGAAATGAAAAATGGATCCAGAGTTATAAAATTCCTGCATGGTAAATCCAAAGAAAATTCTTTTATTGATGGAAGTTTCCCAGATAAGGTTTTAAAAAAGGAGGAATGTTTAGTAAATGCTATAAATCATACATACTCATTACTTTGAGCAGAGACCCACTCTAGATGGTCAAATGTCTTGAGCTCCAGGAATTTGGCATGCTGGATGCAGAGCACAGATCTTGGTTGCATATCCTGAGGCAATCCCGCTTCACAATGCCAAACACAGCAAAGGTTCTCTAAATGGATCTAAAATGTGAGCTAATAATGCAAATGGACACAGGTTTGCTACAAAAACGGCTTCACAAAGTCATCACAAACTGGGTCACCACCTGGCTGTTTTAAGCAAGATCCCCCTATTTATCAATATTGTGACGTGTTCCAATCAAACGGTGTTGTGAAGGCTCCTTCAGATACTAAAATTCCCCGAGGGGCTCTCTCCTGGTATCTCCATGCTGTCTTCCTGTTCTCTGCCCGCATACCCGCACTTTAAAATTTGAGAGTCTTTGACTCATTTGCACTTCTCCCACCGCTGACAGACGCCATTTTGGTAGTTGGCTCTCTAGCTCTCTGGCACTCGGGCTTATTTTAATGTGCGCTGAACGGACACGCAGCGCCTGAGGGGCTCTCTCCTAGTATCTCCATTACCTCATAGCGTGTTTACACAGCTTGTTTGCACATTTGGCTCTCTTTGTTTTTAAAATTAGCTTTTTAGAAAATTTCAATTTTATCAAGTGTTTTAATTTACCTTGCTTCTCGATCGATTTTCTCATTATTGCTGCTGTCTTCCTGTTCTCTGCCCACATACCCGCACTGAGTCTTTGACTCATTTGCACTTTTTCCACCCGGTGGCTATCGGGGGGAGGGGGTTTCCTTGCTTCCTGGTTGTCCTGCGGTGCCGCTGAGAGATGCCATTTTGGTAGTTGGCGCTCTAGCTCTCTGGCACTCGGGCTTATTTGAATGTGCGCTGAACGGACGCGCAGCGGACGCGCGCAGCGGGTGCGCCTAAGGCAAGCCCGTCTGCGCCCGGAAGCGTCCCGGAAGCGTCCAGCACCAGCCATGCTGCTTAAAAACCTCTGGGAGCTGAGCTGAGCTGAGGAGAAGCTATTGCGGAGCCACCCTTAGAGCGCTGGATGCTGTGGCCTGCTGCCACCCTCATAACTGGGATGTGGCGAGGATTCCACTAGCCGCCTGCCCAGTTTGCGGTTTCCAACTGGGGTGGGGGCTTGCCTCCCTGGCTACTGAGGGTTGCTTACCCGCTCAGCGGGTAAAGTATTCCCATATTATGGCAGCTTTGATCAATGTCCGGTCTCACAGGAAACATCATGTAGAAATATTCGATCTTCTGGAGGATAATTCATTAGATATGTTGTTCCTTACGGAGACGTGGCTTGATCCCTCTTCTGACCCCATTGTCTCCTTCGCCATCCCTGCAGGCTATAAGATCGCTAGAGCCGACCGCAGGGGGGGAGAGGTGGCGGTGTGGCCATCATATATAAAAATATATGGGAACTTCGCTTGGGGGACACCTCCGTATGGGCAGGCTGCGAGGTGCTTGATTTTAGCATCCGTTTCTCAGCCCACTTTACCCTGGGAGCCTCTCTGATCTATAGGCCCCCTGGTCCTGCGGGTCCATTTCTCCTGAACTGTGGGGACGCTATCGTCTCTAGGGCAGTAAGGTTCTCGCATTATATGATTCTGGGGAACTTTAATATCCATTTGGACCAACCTGATACCAAGGAGGTGACTGACCTGCTGGACATATTACAAATGGCCCAACTCAGCCAACATGTCCGCCTTCCTACTCATCAGGCCGGCCACATATTGGACCCGATTTGCTCTAATTTCCCTATCTTTATAAGGGATCCCTGCCCGGTGGCCTGGTCCGACCATTTTATATCTTATTTTTCTTGGACGGTATCTAGCCCAGTGACACAGGTGCGCTCCCACCTACCAGAAGCCAGCCTTTGGGAAAATTGACCCTCTGGCATTCAAACAGGCTTTGGAGCACTCTAGACCCATTTTGTCAGGTGACCTGGAGGAGTGTATGTCGGGGTTCACTGGTTGGGTGGCGAGGGCGGTTGATTCTGTAGCCTCTCTTCGGGTCGTCAGACCCGCTAGAGATGCGCCCTCTAAACCTTGGTTCAATTTGACTCTTAAAGCTGCTAAGCATGACTGTAAGGTTTTGGAGCGAGCCTGGCGCAGGAGCGGTTACTGCCCCATAGCCAAGAGGAAGCTCAGAGCAATGCAAAAAACTTACTATGATGCCATCGCCGTAGCTAACGGTCAATTCTTTACAGCTCGCATTGATTCTGCCAGGAACAAAGTCAAAGAAATCTTTGCCATAGTGCAGAATTTTACGTCACCACAGACTCAAGCAAGTGTGATTCCATCATCTCTCGCCTGGTGTAACACGCTCTCAGGCTGCTCTCAGGCTGTTTCAGAGATAAAATTCAGGCCATCAAGGTCACATTTCCTTCTGCTATTGGCTGTCGTGTAGGGCCTTTGGCAGTGCAATCTGCTGTCTCCACCTGCTCTTTGTCTGCATTTAGAGCAGTCGAACCCCTGGAATCTCTTAAAATCCTCAGGGGGCTCAAGTCCGGCTCTCCTTCGGACTCCTGCCCAGCCAGGCTTTTGGCAGCTGTGGCAGAGAGTGTGCATACAGATGTGAACTGCATTGATAATCTGTCTCTCCAGACATCGGTTGTTCCTCAGGGGTGGAAGCAGGCGAAAATCTTCTCTGGATCCCCTTAATCCAGGGAATTACTGGCCCATGTCCCGCCTCCCGGCTATTGCCAAGGTCTGTGAGAAGGTGGTCAACAAACAACTTACAGAATATGTGGAGTCTGAGGCACTTCTGCACCCAGCTCAATCAGGGTTCCGGGCCTCCCACAGCACTGAGACTGTTTTAGTAGAGGTGGCAGAGGCTATCCGGGAGTGCCTCGACACCGGCGGGAGGGCAGCATTAATTTTGCCTGACCTCTCGGCGGGGTTTGATGCGGTCCCACATGCTCTTCTCTTAGCCCGACTGGCAGAGATTGGTGTATCGGAAGCTGTTTGGGGTTGGCTTAGGACTTTCCTGGAGGAGCGGTTCGAGCAGATTTGGCTCCCTCCTTTCTCCTCCTCCTCTCAGCTGGTTACCACTGTTGTCCCGCAGGGCTCCTCCCTTAGCCCGCTCCTCTTTAACATTCATGTTACGCCATTGATATATCTGGCAGAGGAACTTGGGGCAAAGGTGATGGCCTATGCGGACGATGCGCAGTTACTGTTTACCTGGGACAAAACATCTTATTCTGTCTCAACGGCGCAACAGTGCTTAGTTTCCATCTTTAAATGGCTGGCCGATGCACAACTTAAGTGCAATGATCAAAAATCCAAGATTTTGCTCTATGGCAAGTTTCCCGCTGACTTTCGTGAGCAGCTGTGGCCTCCTGACTCTCCTCTACCCCTCTCTTCGGGACAGCCCGCTAAAAACCTGGGAGTGTGGTTCAATGAGAGTCTCTCTTTTACAACATATGTTAAGAAACTGACGGATGCTGCTTCGGCCTCCTCAAGACTTTCAGGAATTTCTTTCCTCTCCTCCCAAAAGCAGCAAGAGAAACTGTCACATGTACTATGATTTTATCATGCTTGCATTACGCCAATGCCCTCTATGCTGGCGCCCCTGGCTACCTGCTTAAAAAACTTCAGGTGGTCCAAAATGCAGCAGCCAGATTGTTATTGGGCATTACGACAAGGAACAGTGTGGTTCTCCAGCTGCGCTCTCTTCACTGGCTGCCTGTTGCTGACAGGGTCAAGTTCAAATCCCTGGTTTTGGCCCACCGCGCTCTCCATGGTTATGGCCCCCTTTATCTTCAGAGGTGCTTCTCCTTTTACTTTCCTTCGTGTGCGCTCCGATCTATGTCCTTGCGCTTGGCTCGGGTCCCGCGCTTTAAGCTCCCGAGGGTGGGTGGTAGCTCTTTTGTGGTGAAGGCAAGTGCAGCCTGGAATGCCCTCCCGCTTGCTTTGCGGTCCACCCAGGAGCCAGCTGTGTTCAAAAGGAAACTTAAGACTCACTTCTTTGCTTGATAGCTCCCCCTTGTACCCCTCTGGCACCACGCCGGGACACTCACGAGTGTCCGAGCGCGCTACAAATGGATATAACATAACATAACATTCAACTTCTGTCCAATGCCCTGTAATTTGCCATTATATAGGGGTCATGGCATTACTTTATTGAAAAGGGAAATGCCACATCTCTGTTAGTGGCATTCTGCAAAAGTCACAAGGATGGAATGCAATTTCTTTTCAGGCTTTTGGAATCCTCGGAAGTAGGTCATAGAATCATAAATGGCTGACTTCAGGGCCTTTCCATTTTAACATAAATTCAATTTATGATATATCCTGAGTCTTATGTGTGTTTATCTATACTGTGAAGATATTATATTGGTAAAATGTATTAAGCTTAATAATAAGTGTAAGGTAAGTAAATATAGAGCTATAAGCCAAATTTGTGTAATGTACACAATATATTCCTGCATTAAACACATGGGGGCAGATTCATGATAACTGGCGCATCCCCAGGGAAGCGCCAGTTATTTTGCGCCGCTGCTCCGCCACCCATGGTGCGCCGCATTTACAATGCGGCGCACCATGGGGCAAAATCGGCACAGATGCGTGACGCATCTGTGCCGTAAAGGTGGTGCATTACTGCAGTTGCGTCGCAAGCGTGACGCAGCTCCAGCAAGGCTCGGGGGTGCCCCATCTATACAATGCTGCGTCAAGACCTACACCTGCTTCAAGCAGGCGCAGGGTTTTGACGCATCATTGGCCTGAAAGTGACTGAGTGAAATCTTATAGATTTCACTCAGCCACTTTTGCGAGGCGCACCTGCCCCGGAACGCCCACTCTGCGCCGGAACGCCCACAAGTGGCGCAGGGCTTTACAACGTGACGCATCTGCCTAGATGCGTCACGTTGTAAATGGGTCGTAGGGATGCGCCACGTTTATGCCGCAGTTGCGTGACGCAAACGCGGCGCATTCCCATCATAAATCTGCCCCACGTTAACTATGACTGTTATACAAAACCTAGGATGGATTCTGGCTTTGGACTTCGAGATTGGAGAGCAAAGAAAAATCTATATCACTGACCGACCAATTTGCCTCTCACACCCACACACTTCACTTAACAGCAATAAAAAATGTGTACATCTTAATGAGTCACATACACCTGCAACCCTTTACACTGACATTGCCACATTCTTTCACACAGCTCGTGCATCTGGGTGCTAGAGGCATTGGTCCCCTTCAGTAGGACCAATATCCCTTTGATATCCCAAAATGATCCACTGCCATTTAAAGACATGACAATTACACTTAAATCCAGGCAATGCTACATATTATCATTCTCGGTCATCTCCAGCTTGATTGGTCTTCAGATTAATGACTTATTACTAGACTCCTTTTCTATTTCACAACCTTGTCTTCCTCTTACATGAAGCCATAAATGGGCATATAACAGTTTCTCTTACCTTTGCACCTTCTCTGTCTTCACTTTCCCCTACCCCTGGATAATCCCAACTATACACAACCTGAATACCACTTTGGACTCACACCTTCATATATGGTCCATTTTGGATATGGCCGCCTTTTGAGTGGATCTCCCCAGATGTTTGCATTACTACCCTATTTTTGCTGAAGCCGTTTTTGTTGACATAAGACTTTGCACAAGTGCTTGTGCTCTTCCTTCCAAACATGGTGACATTAGTACATACCTAATTGGCACATTTAATTTATGTGTACGTCCCTAGTATATGTTACTACATGTATCCAGTGCCTCATTATACCGCCCACTAAAGTAGCACTTTACTTTACAAGCCTCAGCCCTGCCACTGGAGCCTGTAGTGCAGTATAAACTATTATTTTCACCTGGCAAAACAAACATTTTGCCAGGCCTAAACCTTCCTATTTAATAGGTATAAGTCACCCTAAGTTAGTCCCTAAGGGTTCATAGGGCAGGGTGCATGTTATTTAAAAGGTAGGACATGTGTACGTATGGTTTACATTTCCTGGCAGTAAAAAGCTCCCAAAGTTGGTTTGCACTGTAGCATGGCTAGCTCTCCGATAGATTATGACTGGGTTATATTATCACACTTAATAAGTGGTAATGTCAGTTTGGAGCAGATAGAAAAATACTTCTTTCACTCATTTGAATTGCAATTTAAAATCCACTTTAAGTATAAAGTTGGATTTGAAATTCATATTCTGAAAAGCCACTTTTAGAAAGTTGCTATTTTTCTACCTAAAGCAAATGTGCCTTTTCTGTCAGTGCTCAGGGTCACATGACTGTTAATGGCTCTGCTGTGGCATGACATGTATTCCTTCCAGGCAGGGGACTAAAACCCTTGGGTGTGGAGAAGGGTGTTTCTGTCCTGAACGTGATACCTCGGGGGGCTATACGCTGCCCTTCCTCAGCTTCAAAGGATAGCATGAGGGTTGTGCCCACCCCTTTCTGACCTTTAAGCTGAGTGCCCTTTCACTGGTAAATGCAGCCCACACCTGGTCTTTCCTGCCTCTGTTATTCTAGATAGATAGGAGCCAGCCCCAGAAAAGAGGAAGAACTGACCAGACCCAGATAGGTTTAGACAAAGGGGGTGCACACACTCTCTGGCACTGGGTATAAAAATAACACCCTCAGAACCTATCATCAGAACACTTCTCGGCTTGTGAAGATTCAGAAGAAGGACTGCCAGGCTGCCCAAAGAAGGAAGACCGAACCTGCTTGCATTGAAATCAGGATCCCAGAAGGGGTTCCAAGGGTCCGTTTATTGATCTGATGTGTGAGCTACAGGCCTACAGCAAGTTTCCAGAGGCACTCCTGCAACTGTCCAGCTGACCAGTTCCAACTGGACCTACCTGAACACTGTTATTGGGTACTGCCGGAGTAAGTCCTGACCACCCAGAGGTGCCTCCCCAGGTACTGGCTCCTTGGCTGGTGTCAGAGTGTACTTTTCCGACCTGCGAAACCGCAAGAACTGGCCACCAGGTAAAGATGCAGAGTTTGTGTGCCATTCGCATCAGGCACAGTTGGTGCTTTGAGCTTCTTGCCACTATTCTTGCCTGAAAATTCCTAACTCTAGTTCTCCTTACTGTATTCTCATCATTTTAATTCTTTAAAGTGTAATGTTCTATGTTAGTTTGGATATTTTCATGAGGGGTAAGTATAGATTTGTTTACTGTCTTTTGTGATTCACACTGACAAGGACTGTGTTTCTCATTTTAGTGGGGCTCTCACCCCCTCAACTTATAACCCAATTTATTACAGTGCAAAAAACAAAACCCTGGTCAATTTAAAGACGACATTATACCTGTTTAACCAAGCCAACTCACCATACTTTAAGACCTCACCCCATACTTCCACATGCACCATTAATCAAAAATATTTTTGAAAAAAAGGAATTTCTCCAGGCACTACCTTGGATTTTTTCACCTTGCATCTTGCACAACCTTTCAGCTCTCTTAGCAACTGGCTTGCTTTCTTCTTCTCATTTAAGATCTGCCTAATTTGCTCTATAAATAAAACCTAAACGTCTAATATACATTTATTGCAATATTGCAAACAGCCAAGCAAAATTGCCATCAACAACGGTCAATTGAACAGATCAAAGCATCTGCTCAAAATCGCATTGGAGATATAGTGCTATTTTGTTTCAGATTGCAATGATTTTTATGTATTTGACTCAATAGAAACAATAACACATGATCAAAACTTTCTTCAACAAAAGCAACTACTGACCAGGATGCAGGATCTTCTCACAAAAAGATTATGAAGAACCTTTGAAGCAGATATGGCAAAACAAAACATAATGCTGAGCGCAATTGTTTCAGAAAATCACGCTTCAGTTTGCTCTTATTGAAAAGCGAGGCTACATTTTGCACAAGAAGCAGAAAATATATATATGTAACACTAAATTGGGTTGTCGCTAGGCCTAAAGGAATCTTGAAACTTAGCATGCTTGTTAAGAATAAGGGGCACTTCCAATTGATAAAAGAACGATATTCAATTCGGTTATGTAATGTAAAAATGTATGTTGAGACATACATGTGTAAAATGCATTGACATTTAAGACAACCTGAATATGCAATAATATTTTCTCTGCTCTATCAAGGAAAATCCCTTGCTCCCCTTTTTTACCGGACCGCCTTTCTTTAACTTCACCTATGGGCAGTGTGTGTGTTTTTTACCTACTATTAACACAGCCAGCCCTTTATTCACCGTATCTATCCATTGTGCCCCCTGAGAGTATCAAACTCCTTGCCCTTCACACTAGCACACTCACTTGGATCACTATGTTCTTCAACCAGTTACTCCTCAGTGGCTCCTACTAACACTGTTACCACAGAACAGTAGTTAGCTTCCTAATAAAGTAATCCCACAGAACACCCTATCGCTCTCTCCAACAAGCTCCAAATATTCATTCAACTCAGAGTCTCTAAAAGTCTAGAGCAGTTAATGTTCAATTTCCTCAAACATTACGGGACAGATTTACAAGAAAATAACACTGGGCGTTGCTGCAAGTCATTTTGTTGTGCCGCCCTTCATTAGTTTCAAAGTAAAGGATGCAACATATTTACAACAATATGTCGCATCTCTGTGCTTCCCGCTGCGCTGGCGCACAAACTGATGCCATGCACCAGTGCAGGCACCCTTGCACCATGGTGCAAGGATGCCTGCACCATGAGAATCTTGTTTTTGTGCAAGGAGGTGGACCTTCCTGCACTAAATCAATCATTTTAGGTGATGTCTTCTTCCAATGTGTGCTGTAGGATGCAGCACCTATTGAAAGAGGAAAATAGGAGGAGAAATGAAAACATTTCTCCTCATTGCACCTCATTACGCCACCACTAGGGAGGCGTAGCATTCTGACGCATTTCCAGATTTACAATTCCTCGTAAATCTGAAAATGCATCAGTGGACATGCGTGGGAACATCCACAGCAACACCCATGTCACGCCCCTAACATGCAAAGTATTGCGTGAAAAGATGCAATATTTACAAGCACAGGTAAAGTCACGCAGGATGGCTTTACCTGTGCTTGTAAATATCACTCATCAGTTTGCGCCGCTGGTGTGTCACGCAACTTGACGCACCGGCAGCACAAGGGGCTTGTAAATCTGCCTCTAAGTCTTTAGTCACTGCTCACCTGAAACCCTCTATTCAAGATTTCCTCAACACCATTCAAGCCCAACATTACATTTGTCACATGCATGTATTTCAGTCTGACACCTGAACATCACATGACTATACTACCATGAAGCAGTATGTCTGTGTCTGCAGAGCAAAATGTTCAACACTTCCTTCAACCCTGTCAATGATGGGATCCAATATACTATGCTGAAGAACTCAACATCACCCATCCCCCTTGAATCTCCCATGCTCATAATGTTGCTTCTGAGTCTTCTTTCTCATTCTACCAGCCTGGAGACCTGGACCTACGGGCACCAGAATACCTCAAGGTATGCAAGGGAAACCTCACTCATCGAATCTGCCATACTACTCTGAAATGTGCACCAACATCAGCGCAATACCCCACTACCAGTCACTGAGACAGTTATGTCATCTAAGCCTGTACCTATCCGTGCCACTCACCAGCAATCTTAGGCCTCTTCCACCCTCTCTATGAAGTCTATGCAACCACCAATCCATCAGTCATTATGCATCCCCTAACTACTATTGTACACTGTAGCAGTGCTTTCCTGAAGGTTCACTTTGTTAGGTCACAGTAGGAAATTATAATGTTCCCTCTTTCTTTCTGATGATCATCCCATTATTCAATAAATTTCAAGGCAAGAATAAGACTTTGGACCTTCTTTACAGTTTGGTGTATGGGATACTCCATCACAAACATAGCGGATGTCCCGTTTGCCACATTACATGTGCATTATATCCTATGGCACTTGCAATATGGTGGACCGAATATCAGTCACTTTTTTAACGAGTATCCTATTCAACACACTCGAAATAAGGCTCTTAGTCTTGATATTCCCTTTAAATGACTAAACCAGTTCTCACCTAAGTATATTTTCCAAGTGTATGGTGGACGTGAACTGATTACTGTTCTTAATGACCATACAAGTGTCCCTCTAAATGTGATACTGCCTAGCAATGTAATTTGAAAAAATGGTTTCTAGAGCCCACTGATTTCTTTCCTTTCCATTCTGTGAAACAAATTACATTTTGAATGATTTGTTGTGGTAAACAGCTGAAACTGTAAGCATGTTTATTTATTTTCACTCTCCCCGATGTGCTACAGGTAGATGTTGCTTTTGTTTGCCACATGTTGATGTATTTGTTGCATGCTGATGTTAATGTTTTATTTGTTAAATGTTGATAATATAAAAGTTTTACAAGTTCCCTTCCATTTATGTGTTTTAATTGGCTCCCTCGAGCACAAGGTAGGAAGTGCCCCATCAGCGTTAATAGAGAGGAATAGTGTCTGGATGTGCGGCCTGGGATCCTCAGGTCCTAATTTAGTGCCGGAGTCAGGAAAGGAAGAAGGAAATTTAAAAATGTGTCTCAATACTTGGTCTCGCTGACATTACAGTAAGATGTGCAATAGGTAAGGGAGTGAGTGTCAGCGGTTTCAGTGTAAAAATCCAGCTTTTATATCTGGAGCTTAGTTTACCATTTTCAAAGATGTAAATACCAGATTTTATTAACACCCAGTTTAATGGCTTTTTAGTTATTAACCTTAAAGGAGGAAATGCTGGGTTAAAAGTAGTGACAGGCAGGTGGCAACAGGGAATATGTAATTTATTAAGGCATTTTGCTGGCTGAATGATACTGGTTCATCCTGCAAGTACATCTGCACCTATGAAGTAATATATTTTTATGTGAAACGTTGCAAGGAGTTCAGCTTTAACAAAGAGAACTCACAGAGACTGAGAATCGGCTTTTATCCCCTGCACAATGCTTAGATATATTTCATAACAAGTATTTGCAATGCAATAGGTCTCACATTTACGCACGTTTTATTTGCCATTGTAAATGACAATGCCTTTTATTTATGTTTTAAAAACCAAAACATAAATAAAAGGCATTCAGCTAGATTCATGAAAGGAAATTGCGCTCGCAAAGGGCCAGATTCTGAAAATCTGGCCCTTTGCGAGCGCAATTTTTGCATTTGGGATTCATCATCCCAAATGCAAAAATCGCTAATAAAGAATTTGCAAGTTTGCGAAGATTAGCATTTAAGGAATCTCTATTAGAGAGTCCTTAAATGCCATTCATGAAACATTGAAAAATTGCGATTTCGCAATTTAGGACCGCTATTTACCACGAAGTCAAACCTCGTGGTAAATAGCGAAAACTTAGAAAAATGCATTTGTGTGTGTGCACAACATCAGTGTAAATTCACATTTCAGGGGTGCTACAGGGTGTCCTTTGGACACCCCTGCACCCTTGAAATCGCTTCCTTATTTGCGATTAGCAAATTGCTAATCGCAAATAAGGAATAACTCCCCATTCATTCCTATGGGCCACCCCATTCATTCCTATGGGCCTTTGGCCCATAGGAATAAATGGGGAGTTATTCCTTATTTGCGATTAGCAATTTGCTAATCGCAAATAAGGAAGCTGTAGGAATCGCAATTTATTTTGTGATTCCTACATGAATCCCGTTTTGCAAGTCCTTAATAGCGATTCCTTATGAATCGCGATTAAAGACTCGCAAAACGGGTCTTTGATGAATCTAGCCGTAAGTCATTTACAATGCCAGTAGGTCAAATTTGCATAAATACGAGACCCATTGCATTGCAAATGCTTGTTTGGAGGATACAGTGAGGGTTACGCCCCTTCTTTTATGGATTAAGATGTCACTATCTCCCAGTGGTCGAAGTGGGGAATAAAAAGTAGGGGAACTGTGGGTGGAAAATCAGGGGGCGGGAATAACCGAAGATTGGATCAGTGGGTGGAGTCAGGGGTGTGGCTAGAAATCGCAAAACATACCAATTTTTAGTACGTTCAGCTTTTTTTACTGACCAGTTACAGCTTATAACGTTATTTAATTCAAACAATGGATAAACATGTTTATTTGAGGTTTAATTCAGGAAAAATACTCATAGGGAATACAGGTTTATGTAAAGTGTGCGAAATATAAGCAGGAACAATGGCATGGGCGCAAATTCAGGATGGTGAGTGTAAAAATTCAGGACAAGGGGTCAAAATTCAGCACACAAATTCGGGACAACAGGTATGCTTTGCAGACACATCAGTGAATGTCATGCAATAGTATCTAAATAAATAGGCAAGGAACATAAGTACAAGTCACTTCTACCCCGCCACCACTCCTTCCCTGTCATTTCCCCTGCCCGGTCTCTGCTCCTGCCCGGTCACCGCTCCTGTCCAGTCAGCACTCCTGCCCCATCACCACTCCTGCCCCATCACTTCTCCTGTCCCATCACTTCTCCTGCCCCTATCCATTCACTGCCCCTATCCGTTCACTGCCCCTATCCATTCACTGCCCCTATCTGTTCACTGCCCCTATGCGTTCACTGCCCCTATCCGTTCACTGCCCCTATCCGTTCACTGCCCCTATCCGTTCACTGCCCCTATCCGTTCACTGCCCCTATCCGTTCACTGCCCCTATCCGTTCACTGCCCCTATCCATTCACTGCCCTATCCATTCACTGCCCCTATCCATTCACTGCCCCTATCCATTCACTGCCCCTATCCATTCACTGCCCCTATCCATTCACTGCCCCTATCCGTTCACTGCTCTTATCTGTTCACTGCCCCTATCCGTTCACTGCCCCTATCCGTTCACTGCCCCTATCTGTTCACTGTTGCTATCAGTTCACTGCCCCTATCCGTTCACTGCCCCTATCCATTCACTGCCCCTATCCATTTACTGCCCCTATCCGTTCACTGCCCCTATCCATTCACTGCCCCTATCTATCCATTCACTGCCCCTATCCGTTCACTGCCCCTATCCGTTCACTGCCCCTATCCGTTCACTGCCCCTATCCGTTCGCTGCCCCTATCCGTTTGCTGGCCCTATCCGTTCGCTGCCCCTATCCGTTCACTGGCCCTATCCGTTCGCTGCCCCTATCCGTTCACTGCCCCTATCCGTTCAATGCCCCTATCCGTTCAATGCCCTTATCCGTTCACTGCCCTATCCGTTCACTGCCCCTATCCATTCACTGCCCCTATCCATTCACTGCCCTTATCCATTCACTGTTGCCCCTATCCATTCACTGCCCCTATCCATTCACTGCCCCTATCCATTCACGGCCCTATCCATTCACTGCCCCTATCCGTTCACTGCCCCTATCCGTTCACTGCCCCTATCCATTCACTGCCCTATCCATTCACTGCCCCTATCCATTCACTGCCCCTATCCATTCACTGCCCTATCCGTTCACTGCCCCTATCCGTTCACTGCCCCTATCCGTTCTCTGCCCCTATCTGTTCGCTGTCCCTATCCGTTCACTGCCCCTATCCGTTCACTGCCCCTATCCGTTCACTGCCCCTATCCGTTCACTGCCCCTATCCATTCACTGCCCTATCCATTCACTGCCCCTATCCATTCACTGCCCTATCCGTTCGCTGCCCCTATCCGTTCGCTGGCCCTATCCGTTCACTGCCCCTATCCGTTCACTGCCCCTATCCGTTCACTGCCCCTATCCATTCACTGCCCCTATCCATTCACTGCCCCTATCCATTCACTGCCCTATCCGTTCACTGCCCCTATCCGTTCACTGCCCCTATCCGTTCACTGCCCCTATCCATTCACTGCCCTATCCATTCACTGGCCCTATCCATTCACTGCTCCTGTCTGTTCACCGCTCCTGCCCGGTTACCGCTCCTGCACATGCCTAATCACCGCTCCTGCCCGGTCACTTCTCCTGCCCCATCACTTTTCCTGCCTGTCACCTCTTCTGCCCCATCACCTCTCCTGCCCCGTCACCTCTCCATCCCTGTTGCCTCTCCTGCCCGGTCACCACTCCCGCCCCATCACCTCTACTAATGGGACAGCAAGTAAACAACCTTCATGTATGTAAGTAACTTGGTCAGCGTGCAAATGAATCCCTTAGCACGGGTCTTTACAGGCAGGGGTTTTCACGAAAATTCATGCCTTTAGAGCACATTCACTCAAGAGAACATTCACGCAAAATCACAATCACTTCAAACCACCACAACTTGCTGTAGAAAACTGGGAACCTCCGAGATACTCGGTCAAAACGAACTCTTGGTCGCCTTTTCTGGTTCAGTGCAATACATGTCCAGTTCATTGCAGACTAGAACATTCCCCCAACACCCCAAACAATTTTGTCCTGCTAAATAGGGGTATATCCACAAATGCCGCATTCAGAGCTGTCTGTTAAAAATGACAGGCCCTGAATGAGCAAAAGTACACAAAGCATCCAAGTCGATAAGCAAGTATCACGACAAAACACCAAGAGACTAACATCACATTACAGAACAGGCCTGGAATGTTAAATTAGCCGCTGTGCAGGAAAACCCCGAATTATTGTCCGGAAAAAAACTATAGAGTATGCTGAAGCCACGGTGTGGCTGTGGATCTACAGTTTCTGGCCCTGGTTGCTTCATGACATTCGCAGGAATGGACATCTTCAAGGAGCTGGACAAAGGAGTATCAAGTTTAAACTAGATCAGTTGGCACGGACATTAAGACCTAAAAACACAAGTCACAATTTTTCATGCGTTTGTTTTCCTCACAAATTTCTTACAAAGACATCTTACCACCTTAACCAAAAAATAATCATGCAGGTTTCGCAGAGTTGGTGGCAAGTTCCGACAGTCCTCTATCTAGGGAAAGCTCCTCTGTAATCACCAACTCAGCATGATATGCTAAAGGCAGAGGGTGGCGCATTGTCATTCGAAAGGGTTAATCAGCCTCAATCAGACTCACTCGGAATGACAATGGGCCGCCCTCGGTCTGTGTGAGCTCAGGGAGGGGCTGCTGCAGCCTCTCGACTTCAACTGAAGTGCGAGCAGCCCCTGGAAGATGAAAGAATAATCGTTTTGTAAGTTGGACTATTCTTGCCGTACCGGGACGATTTTTTGAATGACAGAAGTAGGGGAACGGACTGAAAGAATGTTTAAAAGTAGGGGCACGGCGTGCCCTCCCGATCCCGCCCACTTCTACCACTGCTATCTCCCCATACTACATTATCTAGACCAGTTCTCGAAGACTGTATGGGGTTAGATGGAATGGACTCCACCCCCTGGTTACTTTAGGTTCAGAGGCTTTTCACCCATCTTGACATCTCACATCTGTTTCATTTCCCGAATGAGATCAATAACAGTTCAAAGAGATCGATGAGGGCCTTGATTACAAATTTAGGAATGGTGTTAGTTTTAAAATAGTCAACCTATGAATTCGGTCTGCGATACCTCAAAATTAAACCCCAAGAAGAGATGGAACCATATGTATTATGGATAACAGAACGAGTATTTGTAAAGCGCAAGTTCACCGCCGAAAGGTATCTTGGCTAACCCTGGGCGAAGCACTACGCTACGCTCACGGAGTTTGTGAAGTTTCCGCAACTTCGCACTACGCGAGCTGCACGTAGCACAGTGCGAACATGCGTAGTGCAGCGTAGCGTAGTGCAGCGGTCATTTTTTGCTTGTTCGCGGTCCTGAACGTCATGTTCGCGACCGCGAGCAAGCAAAAATGACATCCCGGCGAGATTCTCAACGCGAGGAGGTCAGGTTTCTCATTGTGAGTGGTTGCGCATGTTCGCGACCGCTCTCAATGAGAAACTACCTGTTCGCGTTGAGAAAGCTGCCACTCGAGTAATAATCTACTCGAGCAGCAGAAAACTACAGCTCGCACTGTGCAAGATGCCGTTTTCAATGCTTGCACAGTGCCGGATGCTTGTCCGCACTGTGCAATCATTGAAAACGCATCTTGCACAGTGCGAACATGCTACTACGCAGCTCGCGTAGTGCTACGTGAAATTCGCGTAGTGCGAAGTGCACTTCGCGTAGCTTCGCGCAGCGCTACTCGCGAACTACGCCCAGGGTTAATCTTGGCGCTGAATAACAGACGTTTATTGTTGCCCAAGGTACTCATTTTATCGACCTCAGAAGGATGAAAGTCTGAGTGGAACCGCCGGTATTTTGAACCTGTGACCATGAGATCAAACACCGGCCTGCACAGTGGGCGCATTAGTCCACTAAGCTACACCCAAACCATGAACATACATTTTATCGAACCCGTTTCACATTTGACCACTGTGCACTGTCTGGCAACCTTCCCCAGCAGGGTTCC